>NW_005871453.1:455796-604963 GCF_000147115.1 Myotis lucifugus | reverse complement strand
CTTGGGGCATTCCTCAGGGAAGCAGTGACCTTATGTTATAGGAGGGGAGGTAATACTCAGAATGTCCTGCCTGCTTGTACACTGCCATTGATCCTATGCAGAATCACCATATTAAAATAATTTTGACCTTTCACATGTTCAGATGATAACATTGCCCCATAACTGTGTAGCCCAGAGGCAGCACCACTGACGGTTAGTGAAGGAGTAACCATACTCAATAGAAAATGGAGAAGGAGCTTGAAGCAATGCAGGGTGGGGCACAAGTGGGTTTCCAGTTGTGAGTAGATGAAACAGAGTTTATCCTCGTATTATTATTTTCACTTATTGTATTATTTCCCATATGAACACCTGTCAATCTACTTTTGCCCCACCCTGTAGCTTTGTGTTCTCGAATTCAGATAACTTCTCAAGGTTGCTTATCAAGATGAACTCACCGCGTAGTCTTTAAACCACTACAGATGGTAGAAGAATGATACTTATATAGGTTTTTTTGACACTTGTATAGGTTTTAAAAGTGCTATCTGTCTGAACTCTTTTTCCAACTAAGCTTTAAGATTCCTAAATTAATGGCAGTTTTAGGGGTAAGTAAATGTTATCCATGAACATTTATGGAGTAACTTATTTGAGGAATTATATAAAAATTAAAAAGGCCAATCAAAAGTATTTTATTAGGTAATGGATACAGATTTATTTCAAATACATCTATCAATTTCCTGTTTCTCAGTCCATTTTTCTGAAGAATCTGGATGTTGTTGTTATAAATAATATGCTGCTTGCACTGAGCACTAGATTTTAACACTTCAGCGCATCGAAAACAAGGCTTATTCTTGTTTTGTTTGTTTCCAGATGGTTTCCCAGCTTGAAGCCCAAATATCTGAGCTTGTTGAACAGTTGGAAAATGAGTCTGGGTTTCACCAGAAAGCCCTGCAGAGAGCCCAGAAAGCTGAGCACAAGCTGGAGGCCCTTCAGGGTCAGCTGGCACACCTGGAGGGGGAGCTGGTGTCTGGAGATGTTTTGCGAGACAACCTGAGTTTTGAGAAACAAAAGGTAATAACCGGAGGGCATGTCGATGGGTGGATGCATCTGTTGCACTGTAGTATTTCACCTGAAATTATTCTGAGTTTTGCAGCAATTCCATAGATGCTTATGCTCTGAATCATGAGTAAATTTCAAGGAACAATGGGTATTGTTTTGCAGTCTCTTCCTATTGTTTGGCACTTCCTTGATTCAAATGAAATCTAATCATTCAATTATATCTAATTAAACTTAACGAATATATTGGACAGCTGTTATATATGAGACGCTGAAGGCTTGGAGGGTAAGGTATGAATGCGTAACTCACGATTCATCTTAAATGGCTCATCATTCAATAGAGGAGCCAGTCATTCAAATAATTTGCTGTACTAAAGGCTGTAAGTGTATAACAGGGGTACTGATTAAGAAAGAGCAACAGGAGCCCAGTGGAAAGAGTGATAGCTTCTGTATAAAGGGACGATTTTACAGGAAGACGATCATTGAGTTGATCATTGAAGGATAAGTAGCATTTTAGTGGGGAGAAGGGGCAGATTCCACAGGTGACATATGTGAGGGGCTTTAAAGATCAGGTAGGAATTTGTCCGGCAGAAGAGTGGGGAAGGGATCTGAGGCAGAGGGAACAGCAGGAGGGATGAAGGAAGGGAGGTGTAATAGGACTGTTTAGAAGACGAATGAGGCACAAAGAGACTGGGCGAGGCCAAAGGTGGGAGGTGGCTCCGGAGGCAGGTAGGGATAATTGAGGTAGGTCAGGCTCATTACTGGAGGCTTTATCCTATAGGTAATGGGGAGGCATAGAGGGTTTTGAGGAAAAGAAAAAGGTTTTCTGAAGGCAGAATGGCTCTGAAGTTCCAGACACTGAAGGTAGGGAGCCCAGTTGGGATTCCTAGAAAGTTCAGATCAGAAGATAATAGGTTGCAGGTTTGATTCCTGCTCAGGGCATGTTTCTTTATCACATTGATGTTTTCCCTCCCTCCCTCCCTCCCTCCCTCCCTTCCTCCCTCCCTCCCTCCCTCCCTCCCTCCCTCCCTCTTTCTCTAAAATCAATAAACATATACTTGGGTGAGGATTAAAGAAACAATGGATTGCTTCAGTTGTCAGGAATTTATATTTATTTAAACATGAAATTGCCCGGGTTATTGCCATGAGAAAAAAATCTCAAAGATGGAACCCAAATCATGGAATGATGATACAGAAAGCACATTGATCGATCTGGTTATCCAGCAAGTACTTAGTAGACATTACGCTACATCTGGCATGGCCAGCTGAGCCACAGACATCAAGTGGAGGAAGGTCCCAGAACAGTTTGTCACTTTAACCTGTTAAAATGTGAACTTTGCCCTACCTGGTTTGGCTCAGTGGATAGAGCGTTGGCCTGCAGACTGAAGTGTCCCACGTTCGATTCCAGTCAAGGGCATGTACCTTGGTTGTGGGCACATCCCCAATAGGGGGCGTGCAGGAGGCAGCTGATTGATGTTTCTCTCTCGTTGATATTTCTAACTCTCTATCCCTCTCCCTTCTTCTCTGTAAAAAATCAATAAAATATATTTTTTAAAAAATGAATAAAATGTGAACTTTGACTTTCCTGATAACTCCATTTTGGAGTGTTGTTCCTTTAACTATATGATACATTAATAACTCTTAAATACATTTTCTCTAAAGCAAAAATGTTGTCCAAAGGTTGTTTGTATAGAGAGTGTTGTGGCAACTGGTTAAGTCCTCATTTTCCACTTTTGAGGCCTGGGCCACAGTGGGTGGGAAAAATCTCCATGGAAGGTCTGGATGGGTGGATGCCTTGGGCTGGATTAGCCTAGCAGGGGCGTGGTGGCAGCAGCATGTAGCAAAGCAGAGAGACGGAGAAATAGTTGGGAGCATGCAAATCTGTCATATGGCAAGGTTAAGAAGAGTGTATAATATTAGATTGAACATCAAGGTCACTGACCAGGAGAGTCAAGAGAATATGGTCAAGGAGCAGGACATGGAGCTGGCAGGGTGGGTCAGGAATTCATTACCAAACTTTGGTGTTGGTGGGCCCGGCTCCTACTGGGTTTAATGAGAACTACCTGTAAATTTGGGAGAAAGGGGAGGATTGCGTGAGATCGCCTGTTAACTTTATTTTTGTGTCCCATTTTCATTTTTGTTCTTGGGTGTAGTATCTTAAATTTCTGGACCAGCTCTCAGAGAAAATGAAATTGGACCATATGGCTGCTGAACTTGGTTTTGACATGCGTCTAGATGTAGTTTTAGCTCGCGCAGAGCAGCTGGTACGCCTCGAGAGCAATGCCGTCATTGAAAATAAGACCATCGCCCACAATTTACAGAGAAAGGTAGGAGAGGTGGAAACTTGCCAATGTTGAGAGAATGAATATCTGTGAAACTTTAATATTGAAATATAACTTACTGCTACCGTATTATCAATGTGGCCAGGAAACATGCTTATAATAATATGTGTTTAGAATCTGTTTCAAGTCTGAGTGATGGCAGGTATCACCTAAGGTTATGTTAGACTATGAGTAATAAAGACCCAAAGTAACAGTGGCTTAAACAAGTAGAAGTGTTTTGCTTTTCTTCTGTTGCATGAATTCCTGGAAGTAGGCAGCTTAGGGCTAGTGTGACAGCTCAGCTCTGTGAAATTTTGAAGGAACCCAGGTCATTTAAGCTCATTAGTCACCCATCCCTAGGGTGGTCCTTATCCTCATGGTTAAAAATAGTTTTTAGAAATATTATATCTGTGTTCCAGCAAGGAAGTTGGAGAAGGAAGGGATGCAGGAGAGGGATGCAAAAGAGCAGACATGAGCTGTCTTAAAGGAGGTTCCCAGAAATTGCTCCATGAGCTTGTGTTTATGTCCCATGGAATACGTTCTGATGGTTAAAGCTAGCTGCAAGAGAGGCTTGAAACGGTAATCTTTACTCTGGCTAGCCATTTACCTAGCTGAAAAACGTACTGTTTCTATAACTATAGGAGAGGAGAATTGGGGAACAGTTAGCCGTCTCTGCCTTTGTAAAAGCCCTATTAGACTAGAAAGTAGAGAGAGAAGAGATTTTCATTCACTCAAAGGGAGAGTTAGAAACAGTTTAGACTAAATAAATGAATGCATGAAGAGGATAAAAATATAATTATTAGTTATGTAATTATTGGCATTGGGGAAGGAAAAAGGAAAACACAAATGTATCCTTATAATAGTTCTTAGGAGAAAATTCTGTGGTAGAGTTACAGTGTGCAGGCCATGTAATGAGTCCCATCTGGGTTCCCAGTTTGGCTCCGCCAAGCTCTGTGACCTTGGGAAATTGCATTCCTCTCTTCCTCTCCTCATACTGAAGATGGGGATGACACCTCCTTCAGGAGGTTGTACATTTTTAATAAATAACATTTTGAACTCTTGGCTCATAGAAGATGCTCTATTTACATTTGACCTCCTCTCCATGTACTGTATCTTTGGGAATATTTTAAAAAGAAAGGAGACAACCCCTGTTACCATCAGAGACATTAAATGGAGCTACAATTTTTTCTGAAGTTTCCCTCAGATAACTGAATTTTTTGTCAATATCTAATACCATTTATTCTCAAGTCTTATGTAATTATTAAAATTACGTGTGCACAGAACTTGCTAGTATAAATTTGCAATAGAGTGGACTTCAACATGAAGAAGCTCCAGGAAGGGAGGTTAGTTAGAGAAATATGGAAAGGGCCGTGTTACAAAGGGTTCCGGGCAGGGACATTGCTGTCACCGTTAGGCAAGACACTCAAGCCCACATTTCCATTAGTTCTTCACACCTCTGAACACTTAATAAATGCAGTCAGTAATGAGGGAAAACGTGTCCCAGCTGGTTTGGCTCAGTGGGTAGAGCGTCAGCCTGCGGCCCAAAGGGTCCTGGGTTCGATTCCTGTCAAGGACATGTACTGGCCTGGGCCCTGGTAGGGGCTCATGCAGGAGACAACCAATCAGTGTGTTTCTCTCACATTGATATTTCTCTCTGTCTTTCCCTCTCTCTTCCACTCTTTCTAAAAATCAATGGAAAAATATCCTCTGGTGAGGATTAAAAAAAAATTAGGGAAAATATGATGTTCCTCAGCTCTAACAGTCTATAATTCTACACGATTCTCATTCCTAATTTTTGTAACAGATGAAAGAGGTTTCTGTACTTAATATTCCACTCACTAATTGTGACATGTGAAGCCCACGAGGTTTTTTGTCTCCTCTTAGAGCCCACAATCTTTTTCTAAAAACCACTATAATTTCCTTCATCAAGTTTAATTGTCAATGATAAGTGCTGTTTCAGGACCTGCTTGCTTTGTGGATGGTATAGGCCAGGCATGTAATAAAGACACTGACGAACTCAAACTTCCTTCAAGTCCCTTCTATTTCTAAGATTTTCAATATATAAAAAAAGCTTTAAAAAACGTTTCCCTGGTATCACTTATTCTAAACAATGTTCCTTGGTATCGCTTACTTTAAAAATATATGAACTTTAAAGCAAGCTAGACTACTCACATCCTGAGGGATGGAGATGAGTCAGTCTAGGTTTTTGGTGCTAATTCGCACCCTGTCTTCTTTCAGGAAAGACCAGGGCAAGTAGAGTTGCTGTGGGGTGTTGGAGAGGATTTTGTCTCTTTGTTTTACTATATTCTGCCCTTGATAAGCCCATTTTAGTTGTTTTTAAAAAATATATATTTTTAGTGATTTCAGAGAGGAAGGGAGAGGGAGAGGGAGATAGAAACATCAGTGATGAGAGAGGATCATTGATTGGCTGCCTCCTGCATGCCGCACACTGGGGATCGAGCCCTCAACCCAGGCATGTGCCTTAAATGGGAACCAAACCTTGACCTCCTTGTTCATAGGTTGACGCTCAACCACTGAGCCGCACCAGCTGGGCTCATTTCCATTGTCTTAAAAGCAATTTTACATTTTTATTAGATGAACATTATGTTGGAGGGAGTCAGGTGTTGAGAGCCTATTTCTCTGTGCATTTTCTCTGGCTGTTCAATCTCATACTTTGCAGCTACAAAATTAATTCTCCAAGAGAGAGAAATAAAAATGCAATCGGGAGAAGGAATCTAGTACCATTTTTTAAAATGATTTAGCCACGAGGCTTATTGCAGTGTGGACAAAGATCAACATTCTCTGAGTAATTCATTTATGTTTACTGGCTGTTCATGTAAAACTTCCTGTTTGTGTCAAACCAGCTCAAGACCCAGAAAGACAGACTGGAGAGCAAAGAACTGCACTTGAACCTCCTCCGGCAGAAAATAGCGCAGCTGGAAGAGGAGAAGCGGCTGCGGACGGGCCTGGCTGTGGAGAGGGACGAGGCCAATGTCACCGCACGGAAGTTACAGAAGCAGGTGGAGAGGCTGCAGAAGGAGCTGAGCGCGTGCCGGGAATCGAACACTGAGCTCAAAGCCAAACTGGCTGACACCAATGAGCTTAAGGCAAGTGCTCAGCTTCGCTCCCTTGTTGCTTTTTGCTAGTCACCATACACGCTTCTGCGAAAGAGTGCCAGCCTCATCATGGACACGCCAGAAAAAAAGACGAAACCTTCCCCTGATTTTCTAGAGTTGTGGGAAAAGTGCAAAAATTACACAAGTCAGCATATTAGCTCAGGTTAGTGGCTCTTTCATATTCGAAATAGAGCTGTAGTTGCTGTGGGAAGTCACTCAAACAGGGTGGTGTTAAGTCCAGAAAATAAAAACACGTCTTTAAAATGAGGGCGACTATGGTTTTAGGGATCATGTAGGGTTTCATGATGTAGGAATCTGCGTAGGAAGAAATGAGAAGAGTCAGGCAGGTGCCGGGGTACAATGTTGGTCTCTGGGAGTTGAATTGTATCAAGTAGCGAGGAGGGTAGATAGATTGGGGCAACATGCTTCCTGGATTTGAGGTGTCCGATTTCCAGTGAATACAGAGAAGAAAGGAATTAAAACTTGAAAGAATTTGGTCCAGATATTTCGATGGCATGAGTATGTAACTTCATGTGCACAGATCATATTTTAAATGTTATTACTTGCACGTCACCAATACGGATGTCCGTGATGTCCTGGCTCCTTGCAGGCACGTGCGCCTCACTGGTAAAGTCAGAAGACATTTCCCCAGAACAGTGCTGCTGTAGATCTTCCTCCCAGCAGTGATGCAGCTTGCCCAGGGGATGAGGGGCGGAGCCTCCTTGTGGTAAAACACTCCCAGTGCGGACATTGTGCCCTTCCTAAAGCTTCCAAACCAGGCGTGACCCATTGGGAGCGGCAAAAAGGGCCAGTTGCTTTTGCCCAGGGAGCTCATGGAATCTGCACATAAGAACCAGCAGGCCTCATTTTAATATTCAACTCCAGAATCACGCTACCTACCATTTTATCTCATTGATTTTCCAAATAATGGTACTCTGATATGTTGTTTATAAACGATAGCTGTCTTAAGACATGTTCATCCCGCACAGGTTTGACAAAATTTATATAAAGATTTCATTCTTTACCCATAAAGAAGTTATGAGTTCAGTGAATTCCATTGACCTATGACTTATGCAGTTTTTCTAAGAAATACACAAGAGACGATCAGCATTCTCTTGTCTTCTTAGATTAAAACTCTGGAGCAGACCAAAGCCATTGAAGACCTCAGTAAATCCAGAGACAAACTGGAGAAGATGAAGGAGAAGGCTGAGAAGAAGCTCATGTCCGTCAGGTCGGAACTGGACACTACCGAGCACGAGGCCCAGGAGGACAAGGAGAGGGCCAGGAACACGATAGAAGTGGTGACCAGCGAATTGAAGACGCTAAGGAAATCTCTGGAGGAAGCAGAAAAGAGAGAAAAGCAGGTGGGTAGACACCTGGTGATGAAACCTTCCTACTTAGGAAAGATAGGACAATTCCAAAGCTTGATTATTGTTCACACATTTCTTCATAAACAATTTACTGAACATTCTTTTTTTTTAAAATATATTTTATTGATTTTTTTTTTACAGAGAGGAAGTTAGAAACTTCCTACAGATAGAGAGTTAGAAACATCGATGAGAGAGAAATATCGATCAGCTGCCTCCTGCACACTCCCTACTGGGGAAGTGCCCACAACCAAGGTACATGCCCTTGACCGGAATCAAACCTGGGACCCTTGAGTCCGCAGGCTGACGCTCTATCCAAACAATTTACTGAACATTCTTTTTTAAAAAAAATATTTTTATTGATTTCAGAGAGGAAGAGAAAGGGAGAGAGAGATAGAGACATTAATGATAAGAATCATTGATTGGTTGCCTCCTGCACGCCCCACACTGGAGATTGAACCCACAATCCGGGCATGTGCCCTGATGGGAATTGAACTGTGACCTCTGGTTCATAGGTTGATGCTCAACCACTGAGCCATGCCAGCCAGGCAATTTACAGAACTTTCTATATCATTTCAACGTCTCTGCCTGCCATCTAGCATCTTTTTTTGGCATTAAAAGAACCATTATGATTTATTCCACTAAGAAAAGTAATTCCTATTTTCATGGCACAGATTGTAGGAAAGAAAAAGACATTCTTATCAAAGCAACGGAAAGCCTGTGAAAAGCCAGGTTCTGGTTATGGGGAGGTTTTTATGATGCTCGCTGATTGCTTCTAGAGGTTGCATCATCCCACATCTTCTGATGGTCACCAGGGCTTCAGCCCCGGGAGGTCAGGATAAACCTCATCTCCATAGAGATCAGCTGCAGGAAATAGCCCCAAATCTCCAACGGTGGCACCCAGACTTGAAGGCCAACCAAACCCAGATGTAAACCATAAAGCAGGTCTTATTTGCTTGCCAGTCCAAGGAGGAGAGTGTTATCTGGTGAGCACATCAAGAGGTCAGGCAGGAAGAAGCATGTACCGGGCAGCCTGACCCCCGATGCTTTGGCTTTCATCTCACTCTCTGGTGCTCCAGGGGCCCAGAGTGGACTCTGATCCTAGGATATTTTTCTCTCTGTCTGCCTCTGCTCTGGCTCATGTGTCAGGCAGGGTCGAGGAAGGCCAAATGACGCGTGAGCGCTCTCCGAGTCAAACCACTCCAGAATTAAGAGCTTTGGCCATATTTGAAAGGATGGGGAACTTCAAGGAAACCTTTTCATCAGGGAGACAAGGCTGGAGAAAGCATTATGTTTCCCAAATTGGACTCAGCATAGGGAGAAGGCTGGGAAGCGAACTAGCACAGGGTGGGAATGTTTGGAAGACAGATCTGGATGTAATATCTGTCTTCAGGGTAGATCACACCTCTCCTAAGATGGAAGGCACCTCTAGTGAGGCATCGCCCAGCTGTCCCTGATTTATCTGCTTCTGCTTCAGCCTGGGATCACCATGAGAATTGGAAGGGGTGTGAGGCACATTTCCACCATTGTCTGCAGTCCTCCCCCTACCCGCCTCGGTGTGTGTGTGTGTGTGTGTGTGTGTGTGTGTGTGTGTGAGTCCCAGAGAGTCCAGTGTTATGGTCATCTGTCTGATGTGATTTGAGTATCATTTAGAAGCCCTTCTGTTGTCATGAGCTCATAACTTTCTTGCATTTGTTCCTCCTTTAGTTTGAGAGGTTCATTGCCAGTAACATTAATCTAGAGCATAAGGACTTATGACCATGGGCACGACCACACTACCATTTGTAAAGCACTTCCTAGTATGCAGAACACATACACAGCCATCATTTCATTTGGTTCCAGAACAGCCCCGGGAGATAGGTCTGTAGTTTTTCCTACCTTGGAAGCGAGAAATGAATCTTAGTTAGGTCAGAGTCTTGTTCATGGTTGCTTAATTGGGATTCTTGACTTGGTAGCCAATACCACATGAATTGGCTCATCAGAAAAGTGGTTATGAAATTGCTGAAGGTTGGTGCCTGAGAGGACTTCAGAGGTAATTTAGTAGGCTAGCCTTCTTATTTCATAAATGAGAGAACTAAGGTGAGGGTAAGTCACTTACCTGCCTCATGCACACCTGGATTTTCCATGTTTTTTGTTGTTGCATTTGGCTCAACAGTAGTTGACACATTTGCTCTCTCAGTTACTGTGTTTCTGTTTGATATTCCAGCTGGTGGACTTTAGGGAGGTGGTTTCCCAGATGCTGGGCTTGAACATGACCAGCCTTGCTCTTCCTGACTATGAAATCATCAAATGTCTTGAAAGACTGATCCATTCCCATCAGCATCACTTTGTCACCTGTGCTGGCCTCAACGATGTGACTACCGGGCAAGACAGGCACCTGCAAAGCCACTGAAAACTTCTTCATTGAACACTGGATCTCTTGAGGAGCTAAGGCGTGGGACACAATGCTCAACTGAACAAATTCTCCAAACCTTTGAAATTTGATCAGTAGGTGAATATTCTATACTTTGGTGATAGAGTGAGAATCCGTCATTGACAACAAAGAATCTCAAAGGTAGATAAATGTTCGCCACTAAAAACACCTGGTATTTCATTTGTTGGCACTTTGGGACCCAGAAGAATTCTGCTAGATTGCATATCTAGAACGAAAACTGTCAGTAGAGAATTACTACTTATGGGGTATCGCTTATGACTCAGGGGCTTTAGTACCCAACTTAATTCTCATAACCACCACACAGAGAAGCTTTAATGTTTTTATTTCACAACCTCTCTGGGGCTCTGAGAGGGTGTCACCTACCCAAGACTGCAGTTGGTTGGTGACAGAACCGGGAGGGACTCTATGTTGACTCAAAAGGCGTGTCTTCTCTGCTACTCCACCATCCTCCAGTTTCTCCTGGCTCCCTGTGTTTTGGTGACAATTGCCTGCATATCGTCAAGGCTTGCAGTCCAGAAGTAATTAAGGTTTATGAGTATAATCCATATGATTTCTTTAAAAAAGAAATGTACCTACTTATTTGGATAAAACATGCATAGTCTGAGGTCCTCTAAGAAACCTATGTGTTTTCAAATGTTGCTGCCAGATTGCATTAGGTGGTAATTTTTTAATGTTTGAACAGGGCTGATCTCAGTACTTTCAAAATGGAGCCGTTAACATGAAACCGATAAGATGAAGACAACCTACAGTTTTATTTACCAATATATCAAACACAGTCATAGCGAGCCTACTTTTTCAGAATCCAGATTTTATTATGAATTTCTCTCACTTCTGCCTTCTTTTTAAATTTCTATTTCACAGATATTTTTCAGGAATTTATATATTTTTTTAATTTCAAAGAGAAAAACGTGTTACTCTTTTGGGTGATTATCGTATTTCTGCCACATCAGTCCTTGAGAAAAGCATTGGTGTCTAATTAAAGGAGAGAGAAAAGTAGATTATAACCAAGTATTAAGAGAAAATGAAAAGTTGATCCATGAACCAGGAGGTCATGGTTCAATTCCCGGTCAGGGCACATGCCCAGGTTTTGGACTCGATCCCCAGTGTGGGGCATGCAGGTGGCCAGCCGATCAATGACTCTCATCATTGATGTTTCTATCTCTCTCCCCCTCTTCCTTCTTCTCTGAAATTAATTTAAAAAATATATTTAAAAAGTCTGGATGAGAGGAAATGAGTGTGATACTTGCAGGTTGGACGACAGGCCACCCAGAGGGAGAGTGACCAAGGATGGCCACAGGGTGGGTCGCCTCTGCCGGCTTCTCCTTCATGAGCAAGGACAGTATGAAGTAGTGTTTCACAACGGAGGAAACACGCCTGCCCAGCCCCGTGAGGACAGGAGCTAAGTGTGCAGCAGGCAGGAGAGGCAGCCTCGGTTTCCCCGGGGAAGGCCTGCGGTCTCTGGAGCTCCCCACATGTAGTCCAGGTGTGTGGCTGCTGCTGTGGGCCCACACTCAGCCACAGTGGAGGCGGCGGCTGCACCTCTGGGTGCCTGGAGGATGGGGATGCTGAGAGGCCCTGGGTGGCCCAGACCACAGGAAGCAGTCACGGTGGTGGTGGTAGGGGTGAGGGTGGGAACACTGATTTTGTACATTCTCCAAATGCAATCTTTAATAAACTTTTTATTTTCTCTGTCAATTTATTTCTACACTATTCAAAAAACACATCTAACAACATCACTTTAAAGACATATGCTGTTATAATATTGTTTTTCCACGTTTGACTTATCATTACTTATATAGCATGTCTCCAAAAAATGTATACACACTTCAACAGCTGATAGCTTAATTTTGAAAATGAAATGCATTTTAATAAACATGGCCTTTAGAATTAGTCAAAGTGTGTGTATATGTTTTTGGGGGACACCCTATATTTTTAGATTTCTATGAGGCTCAGAATGGTCTATCATTACTAGTACTGCACTTTCTCCTTATAATACACAATTCATTCCATTTATCTGAATATATGTTTATATAACATTCCCAATATATGACTCAAATATATACACAATAGTCTTTAACACATACATAAAAATTAAAAATGTCTGAACATAACCCTTACAGATTTCTGATAGAAAGCATACCATCATATGGGATAAGAAAAATAGCTTCTGTCCGTGTATATAATCCACGCGCACATTAACTATCTGTCCTTTGGACAAATCGAGAATCGCTTTAATAAAGCCATGTCTTCCTGGTTAAATTGCCTGCTGGCTGTTGGCTTTGCCTTGGTGCATCTGTCCTAGCATTGGCAGCCAGCTTCACATTCTTGTGTCAGACTGTGTTCTTCCATAATACTCATGTATATTTTATGTTGTCCAATAAAATGCATTAGGTTGATGTGACTTTTCCAAATAGAGTTTTAAAATATTTAACACAAACTCTTCTACCAAATACACTTGAGCGATAATTGCTACTGAGGCCATTATTCTGGTCATTGTTGAGACATTTAAATAATTGCATGAAGTATCTCAGGGAGAAAAGTTAACCTGATTTATCTAAATTTCAATTTTACCTCATAGTCTGTCTCATAGATGAATAGCGAGTGATTCAAGGTCAAGGTGTGGTGGGCTTAAAAGCTGTTAAAGAGCCCTAACCGGTTTGGCTCAGTGGATAGAGCGCCGGCCTGTGGACTGAAGGGTCCCGGGTTCGATTCCGGTCAAGGGCATGTACCTTGGTTGTGGGCACATCCCCAGTGGGGGGTGTGCAGGAAGCAGCCAATCTATGTTTCTCTCTATCCTTCCCCCTCTCCCTTTCTGTAAAAAATCAATAAAATATATTTTTAAAAAAAGCTGTTAAAGAAAGTGCGTATTATTGACATGGCAATAATACTTAGGACTTAGAAACAGAAACTGATTTTCCCTGGGAAAGCATTTCATGGTTACACAACACAACCTTTGATCAGGAAGGCTCTTTCTAGTTTATCCACATTTTTGCACATCCCACTTCTCATCAGCAAGAGGGGTCTGCATGCTTCTCTTTACCCTATGCAGCCTCCATATGGTTATTCCTTTGCCGTATCTTTATTATCATTATTTTTTCTTTTTGTTCTTTTGTTGTTTTTTTGCCTTATCTTCAGTTTCTTGGCCTTCTCAGCTCTCGTACCTTCCTGTGCTTTTGTTTCAGCCACTCACACCCTTGCCTGCAGTTTACAGAAATCCAGTTTAGACCACCTTAAGCCAAAGAGAGAATTGGGGGCGGCGGGGAGAGTCATTTGAAAGATGCAGGGGTAGACTAGGTTCAGCATGGCTAGATCCAGGGATTTAGAATTCTCGGGATTCTTTTTGCTTCTGTCCATCTTCCACCTCTGCCTGGTCGGCTTGTCTTTGTACGTTGGTCTCACTTTCTCCTTCTGCAGAGGGGTCCTCCGTGCTGCCAGGAAAGATGCTCACAAGCAGCTACATGGTCTTTCCAGCTCAGGAGCTGAGAAAAAGAGAGACTCTGCCTCCAACATCCATGGGAGAAATCTCAAAGAAGAGTCTGATCTCTTCTTGGTCATGTAGCCACCCCTGGACCACGCACTGTAGGTAGCCAGGGGATGATCGCACTGGTCTGCATCCCATGCCAACCCTCGCAGTGAGGGCGGGGTGGGGCAAGGCCCGGGGATGAGCTGTTCACCCAGAAACACATGTAATGACAGAAAGTTCCCCAAAGCAAGAGAAGCTGGGCAGACCCACAGTCCGCATCTGTGACAGATGGTCAAATTCGGGATCATCTAATCACCTAGAACTTCTCTGCCTCTAAAATCTTAAACTTGTATCATCCCAGACCTCTTTTCTTCCTCCCAAATAGCTTTTCTTTGAGATTCCTTGGTCCTCATATGATGTCCCTACTGGTCTTGCCCATCCCCACTCCATCGGCAGCCCATGTAGATATTATTGTTCATTTTTTCAATCATCCCCTTCCTAACCCTTAAACTCCCTTTACCCTTGCCCGTCTAGCCTCAAATTTGAATTAATCCCAACTACCAATGTTTCTGCTGCTTTTCCTGCCCACTGAATGAGACTGGAGGAAATCACAAAATCACAGCTAAGTTTCATACTAAATTCGTGGCCTTTGATTTATCGGAGCCCTCTGTACTAAATGGTAGTCATTCACCGTTTTCCCGGTGAGATTTCACTGCCATTTTCCAAAGTGATTATTGCAAATATTCTTCTCTGCCTCGAGGTTCTTCCCCTGTCTCTTTCCTCTTCATTGTCAGCAGATAATCTCATCTCCTATTTCACTCAGAAAATAGAAGCCATTACAGGAAATACCTTTCATATCAAATCCTAATATAGCCTGCTATGTGTCCACACCCAACCTTGCTATCTTCCTTCTTCCTGTCTCAGGTTATTGCCTCTACCTGCTTCTACTTGGCCACTTGCATCCTCAGCAACTTAGTTTCATGGGTTTTTTTCCACTCTCTCAACTGTTTTCAACCTCACCTACGTTAATGGCTTATTTCCACCTGCATTTAAATATGTTTATTGAAACCTATATAATTTTATTAACCAATGTCACCCCAATAAATTAAATAAAAAATTTAAAATATATTTAAATCTCTCTCACTTAAAAAAAACCACTCCCTCTACTCCACAAGTTCTACTTAGAGCTTCATTTCCCTCTTTATCTTCACAGCAGAATCATGTAAAAGTGTGGTTTATATTTCTGCCTTTCTGGTCTTACCTCCCATTCCTTTATTTTATTTTGTTATTATTTTTTTAAATTTTGTTTTATTGCTTAAAGTATTACAAATGTCTCCTCCCCCCCTCCCCCCCCCTTGGCCTCCCCCCGGCCTCCCCTAACCTTCCATTCCTTTAATCACTCGTTACAACCTGGCTTCTGTCTGTCTCCACTCACTCAGCTCTCCCATTGTTGTTAGCAAATCCCCGTTACTTTTAAAGTGCTTATATGACTTATCTTTCTGTAATATTTGATACCATCGACCATTTCCTTCTTGAAGCATTCTCTTCCATTAGCTTCAATGATGCTTTATTCTTGTATCTCTGGGTGTTTGAGTTAGATTATTTTAAGGTTGAAGGAAACAAGACAAAACAAAAAAGAGAGAGATTGATGTAAGGATAAGTGTGGATATAAGTATGGGTGGGAATGATGACCTCCCAGAACTCAGTGAGAAGGGTCCTCCATCCTGAGAACTGGAGTGCCCAATGCACGGTGCGGTGTGGCTCTCGGCCGGTTCCCTTCCCCTTCCCACAGATGCACGTTTCTTTTGATGTCATGACGACTCATCCTCTCTCTGCTTCTGCTTCTGTGTCTCAGCTGATGCCATCATCACCTCTCCTCTTCTTTTCTACGTTTAGTTAGCTTCTCCTTCTGCTCACTCGGGGCTGCCCTGGTCTGTGTGTTCTCCACTACTGCCTGGCTTTCCTGTATGTCTTTCCATTTCTGCTCCCACCACGCTGCTTCTCTCTGTGCTTCTCCTCCAGAGGGGAACCTGGTCAGTGAAGCAGCTACTCTGCAGGGTGAGGTGCGCCTGCCTTGCAGGCCAGTGACAAGCCGGCAGATGGGTTTCCCTTAAGTCAGGCACCCATTTGCCGTGCAGTCGACTGAGGTCACAGAAGTGGGGTCTCATGTCTGTCTCCTGGGTGTCAGTGTCCCACAGGGGTCTGTGCTGGGTCCCCTTTTTCTCACACTGTACACACTCCAGTGCATTAGCCTTGTGACCTCGCACCCGAGAATGTGTTACTCATCTCCCCATGTCTGTTTCCTCATCTGCGAAACAGATACCTGTTATGGGTTGAATTATTTCCCCCCCAAAAGATGTTGAAGTCTCAACTCTATCTCATTTGGAAACAGGGCCTTTGCTGATGATCAAGTTATGATAAAGTCATCAGGGTGGGCCCTGTCCAATAGGACTGGTGTCCTTATCAATAGAGGAAATTTGGACACAGACATGCACACAGGGAGAACGCCACATGCAAATGAAGGCAGAGATGGGGTGATGCAGCTCTAAGCCAAGGGCTGCCAAAGATTGTCAGTGTGGCACCAGAAGCCAGGAGAGAGGCACGCAGCGGATTCTCCCTGAAGCCCCCGGGGACACCGTGGTCTCAGACTTCTGGCCTCCAGGACTGTGAGGTAATATTTCTGTTGTTGAAGTCACTCAGTTTGTGTAACTTGGTTAACACAGCCCCAGAAAACTATGCACTATCTTAGAAGATTGCTGTGAGGATTAAATAATGTAAAGCATTTGAAAATATCCTGGCACATAGGTAGTACTCAATGCATGCTCGCTAATATCGTTTGTTGTATCAGTAACCAGTTCCTGCAGGTTTGTTTACTGTATGTCCAGTGCTTGGCCCATAGTTGATGCTCAAAGAGTATTTGTTGAATGTCTGATTGAATCACCAAATGGGATTGGGTTTGCCCTTCTCTTTATGTATCAAAACTTCCAACTGTATGCAGATTTGAATGGGTTCTCAATGCATAATGATTTGCATGAATAATTAAAAGTGGATGGTTGACTAACAATGATAAAAGGTTAAAGATGTATTATAATTCTTATGGCAATGTTTTCATGTATGTCCATTTAAAAATCTACATAATAGGAAAAGTATAGTTATTTCTAGGAAATAGAGAAAGGCAGGGAGGGAGAGAGAGAAGAGAGGAAAGAGAGAAGAGAAGAGAAGAGAAGAGAAGAGGAGAGGAGAGATATGACAGAACTCAGAACTGAGAATAGACCTCAGGTTTCCTGAGTCTCGGTCTCATGAGTTTTTCTTTTTACAAATCTGCCTCTTCCACAGTTTTTGTGTGAAACCTTGTGGTTAATTCATGACGTGGTTTAAAGCAGGGAAGAGGATAGGATAAAAAATGTTATTATTCAAAGTGGTAATGGGCAATAAATAAAAGTGGAGAGACTGTAAATTATACCCACTGGTGATCTGGAAATAAAATACATGGGGTAAAGTTTACACTCATGCTTTCTGGCTCAACTCATAAAGTTCTATTTGAAAAACATGCTCAGCTGCACGTATTGCTAAGTGGAAAATGGATTTATTGTTAGTGTCATGCTGAAAGTCGTTTACATACTGAGTGCATACCTTTCCTGTTTTCCTACGTGGACTGGGATGAACGTCTTCACAACACATTTAAGAAGCTGTAGGACACGATAAAGACGTCTCTGGGTTCTGAACAGATGCTGTGGTTTACCACCCAGGTCTCGCTTGAGGACTGAGGACTCATTCTTCAGTTGCTTAGAGCTGTTGGCTCCCAACATCCATAGCTGAGCCTGTCTGGCAAGGACCTGCCTTTGGCTGAAGGAAGCTACCTCATCCCGGGTCACAGACCCTTCCCAAGGGCACCTTGCAACTTGATCAATGTTGGGGTATAAAGACCTTGCTTTCTTCCCTATTTCAGCATCTTTCTAGGAAAGCTGACCTCAGTCATTTATTCATTCTTCTTACAACTAGTTATGAAGGTACCAAACCATTCTGGTATTGTCCATCATGTGCTTTTCTCAATCAATCAAACAGCAGGTATCTATTGATCACTTGGTGGTATAGGACTCAGAAAAACAAAAACTATAAAATAAAACATATGTGCCTAATACGTTATTTAGTTTACTGATTCTTTTCAGAATTCTCTGTAGTGATTCCAGTATAATGCTGAGTACCAAATTTTTTTTAAAAAAATTTACTTATTTTTCCATTTCCTGTCAGTTTCAACAAGTTTGAGTACAGAAAAGATGCTACTCCAAGTAATCAAGAAGGGATTTATTATAGGGTATTAAGTGACTTACAGAAAGAATCATGTGAGGGCGGAAGAAATAGACTTGAGGTTGAACTTTCCAAAGCAATTCCCAAAGGCACACCACAGAACGAAACCACCAAGAGAGCTGCTGTTACTTCTACACTCAGAAAGCCAGTGGGTCTAGGACTGCACTGATACTACCAAGATCTGGAAGCCACCACCTTCGGGGGCCTCCTGCTGCTGACTCCAGAGCCTAACTGTCTTTGCTGCCACCTGGGCTAGGAAACGGATGCCTTGTGTCTTGCTTCCCAGGACCCATGGATCTTGTGACCATATGCTGGGTCCTCTGCTAGTGATGCCACAGAGGACCGAAAGTGACCGTCACATGCTTGCCAACAGAAACAGGTGGCAGGAGAGGTGTGACCACCGCCATTTTCCAGATCTCACACTTGGACATCTGACTGGCCAACCCCAAAGACATGGGAATCTTTTATCAAGGCATTCTGGGACACATGGCACGTAACTTCCCCATTTTTGAGTTATAGAGAGGCATACCGGAACAGTGTTCAAACTTTTGAATACGCTCTACTGTAAAATTTATTTGACTCACACTTACATATAGTCACATGCATGTCTACCTGAAATGAAAGGTTCACAAGGCAACGGGATGCCCCCTCATGGCTTCTGTCCTAGTCTGCTTCTGTCCTAGTATGTGCTGTGAAGTTCTGCTTTATTCTAGGCCACCCCACTCCATTAGGAAACGTTGGTCTTGACCCACCAAGTTGATTTTCTGACTGACTAATGGATGGCAATTGGCATTTAAAAATATTTTTATTGCTCTAGCTGGTATGGCTCAATGGACAGAGTATCAGCTTGCAGACTGAAGGGTCCCAGGTTCGATTCTGGTCATGGGCACATGCCCGGGTTGGGGGGCTTGATCCCCAGTAGGGGGTGTGCAAGAGGCAGCTGATCAATGATTCTCTCTCACCATTGATGTTTCTATCTCTCTCTCCCTCTCCCTTCCTCTTTGAAATCAATATTGGGGATTGAGCCTACAACCCGGGCATGTGCCCTGACCAGAAATTGAACTGTGACTTCCTGGTTCATAGGTCAATGCTCAACCACTGCGCCACGCTGGCCGGGTGCAACTGGGATTTTGAAAAAGATACTGCACTACAAGGAGAAATGGATGGTGAGTGCCAATCCACAGTATCTACCTTACTGTACTGTCCCCTCCCCTGCCTCTGAGTTAACAAAAGGGATTTAAGGCTGCTCACAGCAGGGACTTAATAATAAGATATAGTGTATGGAGGACTGAGGATTAGGAGGTTCTAGTCCTCGCATCAGCAGGTTTCCCTTGTGTGACAGCGTGCTCATGACCCTATTGGCACTCACCTGGGAAAATTGAGAAAAGGGGGATTGGTACCCTGTATTTTTAGTAGAGGATGGATTAAGCTCACAGGCAGTCTTGTTGGCAAACGCCCTTGAGGATCCTCTAAAGAATATTTGTGTTGTAGTCCTAAAAAATATTAGTTGGCTTTAATTAAGTTCCTGGTTATGCCCATAGGTGTGAAAGCTAGTGATTCATGCGGAGAGCATGGTGGTGTGTATTGAATTCGAAGTGTGTGATTAGCTCACCGACCCCATGTCTGCAAGGCAATTGTTAATTTCCCCATTAAGGTTTGTAAAGCTTTTAATCCCTTAATGTAGAGCTTTTAAGTAAAAGCTGATTATTTTTTTTTTGTATTTTTCAATCGTGGAGGCTTTCCAGCAGGACTTTTCTCCTAATGTGGTGTAGGTTTGAAGGTAATTGGTTTTGAAAAAGAAAAGCCTATTGGGAAGGCAGGGCAAATAAACACTTAGCAGTTGCTTATCTGTGGCAAGTGGCATACCAAGCACGTTCGTCTACAATAACGCACAAACGCCTCACGATTCTGAAAGGAGAATTATGATCCTCATTTTTACAGATGAGGGGAAAAGGTTAACAGGATTCAAAGGGGCTCACCCAGGGTTGCTAAACCCACGAATGCAAGAGCGTGGAATGTGCACGCAGTCCTGGCAGCCTGACAGCTCTTGCTTTTCTTAATGTAACACAACATCTCTATTGCTTTCCCTGTGTGTTCAAGGTGCATGTAAGTGAAAAAATACCCCAAACAGACTTTCTTAGGAAAAGTGAAATGTTCATATTTTAGAAAAAGAGATATTCTCATGGGTACTTACATTGCCCTTTTACTCTGAATTTTTTATTTTTATTGGTTTCAGAGAGGAAGAGAGAGGGAGAGAGAGAGATAGAAACATCAATGATGAGAGAGAATAGCTGATCGGCTGGCTGCCTCCTGCATGCCCCCCACTGGGGACAGAGCCCAAAACCCAGGCATGTGCCCTGATAGGGAATCAAATCGTGACCTCCTGGCTCATAGGTTGACGCTCAACCACTGAGCCATGCCGGCTGGGCTAATCTGAGTTTTCTTGCTCTTCAGAGGACCTTGTTATATTTGTGGGCATCATTTCACTTTCATATTTTTCAGGATTTCCTTTTGCTCGTGATAGTGTTTAAGGGACTGTAAGAATTTGTAAGCAACAGGAAATACTCTCCACGGCATCTCTTTTTTTGCAAGCTGAACAGCCTGGCATATGTATGTTGTGTTGTGTATGGTTGTGGCAACGTGAGGAGCAAAGCTTCTAAAACACATGAAAAAAAATCTTCAAAATGTTTTTGCCTCTTTAAACATTCAACTTTTAATTTAATATTTGTTTTTGGACTTTTTCCTCCTTCAGCAAAAACACACAAAATGAAGTAAAATATTTGGTTACAAGGAGCGCACTTCTGTGGGAATCTCACCCAGGCGATCTGACTTGATTGCCCTCAGTACAGAGATTGGGCTGACGCACAAACGGACAGGATACATAATGGAGGACTTTGGAGGACATGGTTCACGTACTTTTGAGAATCACATTGCTTTCCTCAACTCTCCCCCTTCCCCCACCCGCCAAGTCAGATAGCGGATTTAAATTTTTCTTTGATAATTTCTCAGTAAGTCAGCTAATACACTGTGGATGTTGTTCTGCTGCTGATGGCCCTTAGTAGGTCCTCCGCAAAGATGATGAAATCCCTCCACAACAGTGGTTCTCAACCTTCCTAATGCCGCGATTCTTTAATACAGTTCCTCATGTTGTGGTGACCCCCAATTTCATTGTTACAAATTGAACATAATTAAAGCATAGTGATTAATCACAAAAACAATATGTAATTATATATGTGTTTTCCAGTGGTCTTAGGCAACCCCTGTGAAAGGGTTGTTCGACTCCCAAAGGGGTCACGACCCACAGGCTGAGAACCACTGCTCCACATTCTCTCAGTTCCCCAAGAAGCTCTGAGCCCGGCTGGTGTGGCTCAAGTGGTTGAGCATCAACCTATAAGCCAGGAGGTCACGGTTCATTTCCCAGTCAGGGCATGTGCCCAGGTTGTGGGCTCGATCCCCAGGAGGCAGCTGATCAATGATTCTCTCTCATCATTGATGTTTCTAACTCTCCCTCTCCCTTCCTCTCTGAAATCAATAATATATATATATATATATATTTTAAAAAAGAAGCTCTGAAAAGCATTTAATCTTCATACGAATAGTTAGCATTTTCGTACCAGAGAGTGCAGCTGAGCTCTTTGTACGCCTTATCTAATTTAATCTCTCCCTAAACTCTCACAGGCAGATGCGGCTAGAGGCCTCATTTTGGAGCTGAAGAAACAGTCTAAGGGAGTTAGGTGTCTGGTGTTTGATGACAGACAATGCTAGGTGGTCTAGCCAGCGCTTGCCTTCCTGTGCCCTTTTGCCTCCTCCACGATGCCCTGCAGGCGAGGGCCTGGCCAGCATGTGCCCTGTCCTCAGTGAGAGGGGGACCTTACCTGTGCATGTGCATTGGCGGTGACTCGGAAGTCCAGGTGAACTGGACACAGAGGCTAGCAGTCTGCTCAAGCATTGCCCTCTGTGTCCACAGGAGCCTACTCCAACTCGCTGGTCTGGGAATTAAGATGACCCACTTCTACTTAACGTAAAAGGTTAATGTTTAAAGACAGGCCGTGGTCACTGCGGTAGGGAGCTCTCTATCATTTGTTTAGAAGCCTGATAACATGGGGATTAAGAGCGTGGACTTTGGAGCTGGACTCCCTGGACTCTCACCGGAACCCCATCCCTCCTGTTTGCTTCAGTCTCTGGGCACCAGTTCTCTGATCTATAACATGAGGATTCATAATGGTAGCAATCTTCTCGAGTTGGTATGAGAGTTAAGTGAATTAATAAATATGGATTTTTTTAGTCCAATGTGTGGTATATCATAATGTCAATATATATGAATTATTATGAACATTAAGCCCTGAAAATACCCCATCATCATGCTTTCACATTTAATGCCTTTGTTCCTAGACTACATCACGGCAATCAAATACTGGTGTTAATGCCCTTGTACAAATCTTTCCCACTCTGTGGTGACTCTGGGCTTGGCCACGTGACTTGCTTTGGACAATGGGGCATGAGCAGGTGTGATGTAAGCAGAAGTTTGATAAGCACTTGCACTTTGGGATTTGCCTTCTCGGAACTCAGATGCCATGCAAGAAAGATTAGATCCAGCTAGCGTTCTTGGAGAGAGATCCTAAGACCACCTGGACAGAGGCCCTGCCACCCCAGGGTTCACTTGAGCCCAACCCTGAGCCAATTTTTCAGCCAAAAAGCAACCACATCGGGGATTCCAGTAAGAACAGAAGGACTGCCCATATAGCTCAGAGCATCATGAAAGAAGTTAGTGTTGTTTTAAGACACTGATTTTGGGGATGGTTTGCTAGGCAGCAATAGGTGATTGAAATACCTTCTACAATTTCTGCGTAATTTTGTAACACATAACCTTATACCAAGGCTGTAGTCATAAAAACACGGGGCTAATATTGTACTCCCGGTGGACAATGGACAGCTATGGGGGAAGAGAAGAGTTTTCAGAGTTCAAAGTAGCCCATCTGCATCATGGGCCCATGTCCTACTGCCAGGAGGCCCGTCGGAAGGCTCCGCGGGAGCTGCCAGGACTCCTGCCTGATGGGAAAGCCATCCCGGTGGCTGTGGGCCTGTAGAAACACAAAACACCCCACAGGCACGCCAACCGCCTTGCCACAATAATTGCAACGCACATCCCCCTTTGCCAACAAAACCAGTGTTTACAACAGAGAAATAAGACAATTTATGTTTTCAGAAACAAATGTTTTATTTGGAAAATGTTAGTGCCAGTTGCACCCTAATGGTGTTTTTCCAAAACCTGTGGTTAGTAAGAAGAGTAGAGTAAGGACCTGAGTTATTAAGGACCTGACAGCTTTAGATGTCGACTAATGGTATTTCAAGGGATACGAGCCTGTTTGCCCTGTGGCTGCTGTTTGCTACGTGGGCTGACTTTGTTACATGCACCAAACACGACTCCTCTCTGCTTCCCTCCCCTGAACTGCTTTTTTTGCAGTGCATTAGATGATATGAATTGAGTGGTTTGGACATTGGGGAAGATTATAAATTCCCATTGGGGAAGATTATAAATTAAAAATACATTTAATTCATGGGTAGAAGAGAATAAATAAAACAAAATAAATTTTGAATGAATAGTTCACTGAAAGACAGATTGTACAGAGATTTCCTACACACTCTCTTCTACCCTCCATGCCCCCCTCCCCCACCATCCAAACCCCCCACCAGACGACCCTGCATATACACATCACAATCACTCCAAGTCTGTAGTTTACATTGGGGTCACTCTTGGTGGTGTACTTTCTATGAGTTTTGCCAAATGTATAAGGACATGTATCCATCAGTATAGCATCCGACAGAGAATTTCACTGCCCTAAAAACTCTCTGTGTTCTGAGCATGCACCTCTCCTCCCAACCCCTGAAAACAAGTGATCTTTTCTTATTGTTTTCACAGTTTTACCTTTTCCAGAATGCCATAATGTAAGAATCATACAGTATATAGTTTTTCCAGATTGCCTTCTTTCACTTAGTAATATCCATGTCTTTTGATGGCTTGACGGCTTGTTTCTTTTTAGCTCCGAATAATATTCCACTGTCTGGATTGCCACAGTTTACTCATTCACTTCTTTGTAGAAAATGTTAGTTGCTCCAAGTTTGGGCAGTTATGGGTAACGATGCTATAAATATCCATGTGCGGGTTTTTGTGTGGACATGTTTTCAACTCCTTTGGGTAGAAACCAAGAAGCATGATGGCTAGATCATATGTTTAGTTTTTAAAGAAACTGCCAAACCGTCTTCCAAAGGGGTTAAAGCATTTTACATTCCTCCTAGTAATGTCTGAGAGTCCTTGTTGTTCCATATTTTTGTCAGCATTTGGTGTTGTCAGTGTTTCAGAGTTTGGCCATTTGAATAGGTATGTAGCCGCATCTCATTGTTGTTTTAATTTATAATTTCCTAACGACATCTGATGTGGAGAATCTTTCCATACACTTATTTTGGTGAGGTTTCTGTTCAGATCTTTTGCCCATTTTTAAATTGGATTGTTTGTTTTCTTATTGTCGACTTATGTGTTCTTTATATTTTGGATAACAGTCCTTTATCAGATATATCTTTTGCAAATATTCCCCCCCTCCCCCCCAGAAAGGGTTTTTGTAAGGTCAGCATCTTTGGAAGATTTAAATTAATCTTAGCATTGTGTAAATAAAAAATAAAAAAATTTAAGGACATAAAAATATATTAGCTACCATGACCAAATTCTTGGCAAAGCAGTGGTAAACTGTTGGTTCTATCACAAACCTGATAATTTTATGTGAAGGAAAATATAATAAAAATTCTTTGTCAGCTGCAAAAATGTAGTTATGAAAATTATCTGAGGAGAGTAATCTAAAGAAGGCTGAGGAATAGGGAAAGTCTTTTAGAGAAGAGAGGAATTTGTCAGTGGGTTTCCATTGCTTTGCTTCTGTCTCACTGTCCTAGGGTTGTGTGTCTGTTTCCTCTACTAGACTGTGAGTTCCTGCCATCGGAATCTTTACTGCATCTCAGATGAGGCGTAGCTGACCTTTAGTCAGTGTTTCTTGAATCAATGTATGGATGTATCCTAATGTAAAGAGATTCTAAAGTTTCTATGAAATTGGATTAAAAAATAATCTTAAATATTGGTGACCAGCTTGGAGCACTAACACATTTGGGGACCTTATTACATGGTGGGTAAGGGCTCGAGCTTTGAAATCTGAGAGATCCAGCTCTGAACCCCAATTCACGACATGTAAGCTGTGCGATCTTGGCCCAGATCCTTAGCAGTAAGATGGGACCCCAAAGCATGCCTGTCTCATAGTGGTGGTTGTGAGAACTCAGTAAGAACACAGGTGGAGCCCTAACCGGTTTGGCTCAGTGGATAGAGCGTCGGCCTGCAGACACAAGGGTCCCAGGTTTGATTCCGGTCAAGGGCATGTACCTTGGTTGTGGGCACATCCCCAGTATGGAGTGTGCAGGAGGCAGCTGATCGATGTTTCTCTCTCATTAATGTTTCTAACTCTCTATCCCTCTCCCTTCCTCTCTGTAAAAAATCAATAAAATATATTTAAAATAAAAAAAGAACACAGGTGGAAAGCGCCTGGCATATGGAAGGGACTTAGCAGATGTTAGTGGTTAGTATGTTAAGTAAACCAACATGATGCACAAGCCAAGGTAGGAACGCCAAGCCTCGCTGTGGAGACGGCAGACCCCTGGAATCAGAGGCTATGGTGCTAGGAGGCAGGCATGAGCCTCGCCTTGGTACAAGCTGCCCTGGGCTAGTGTAGCTTTCTGCTGGCATTCGTCCTCTATATTGTGGTTGGCCTTAGGCCAAGGACACTTGCGCTTGAGGATCCCTGTGGCACAGACATATTCTGACTGTAGGCAGGGCAGCAGTGGGTAAGGGGACAAGATTGTGGGCCCCCTTCACTTCCAGACGGCCAGCCTACAGTAAGTCACTCGTCCTTACAAACTGGCCCCTGCACAACTCTAAGACTCCAACTCCTGGGATTCAGATCCATTCCTAACCACCAGTGATCTCTTAGTTTGCTGTCAACAGGCATAAACCCTAAAGGAAACAGTGTTGCTGCCATGATTACTAAATCCTGCTCTACAGTTTACTGCTCCATGGTCTCACATGGACGAGAGAGTTAGAGGTGACAAGAAATTAACCGTTAGCATGATTGATGTCTTTGCAGAGGAAGCCAACACACGTGCCCTTGCTTCTGTTAGGAACGGATGCGCATCTTGTGTGGTGTGAAAGGCGTCACTGGAGAGCTGTTAGGAGCAGACGAACAACGATGGACAGATAAATAAATGATCTCATCTTCAGTAAATGAGTCCCATGAAAGTGAAGGGCTTCAGTGGAGAAGAACTGGCATATGGTCTGGGTAGGGTCTTTGGTTCCAGGCTTGGTCTTGACAAAACGAGTTCTCTAGTTATGAGTCTCAGGACAGAAACATTTACCACATTCAAAGGGTCAGAGCTTGCTTCTCAGAGCTCCTTGTGACCTGTCAGCCCCCTTTGCAAAACCTGCTCTGAAAATACAGCAGGTTTTTCTGCCTGATGCTTAGTCTGAGTCACACTGACTGCAAATTACAAATAATGGTGTAATGTATATTTTGATATATGTAGGTAATTATTGACTATATGTGTATATTTCTTCTTGTCTATCTATCTATCTATCTATCTATCTATCTATCTATCTATCTATCTATCATCTATCTATCATTATCTATGCTGAATTAGTCCTCTCTTAAGTATTAAAACTTTACTGGAAATAGGTTTTCTACGGATTCTTCTCTGACAACCATACAGTGTTTTCCTGTTGAATTAGTAGAAACAGAACTCCCTGATAATGTGATTTCTTTTCAACATTGATCTTTGAAGGAATTTCTAGATCCTACATATGTAATCCACGCTATTACATGCTGTGTTTACGGAGCCCAGCACCCCATAAGGAGAAAGGAGAAAAGAATTGTTAACACTTGAATTTGTATGTATATTCATGAGTAGATTCTCCTTGTAAATATTAACAAAAAATCAGGTAAAGTTAAAATTTCTGTCACCACTCCTAATTTCATTCCTCTACTCAAATATAATCACTGATAACTGATATCAGTTTGTAAATATGTGTGTGTGTGTGTGTGTGTGTGTGTGTGTGTGTAGGGAGAAAAGGAGGGAGGGAAGAAGGGAGAGAGGGAAGAAAGGGAGGGAGGAAAGGAGGAAAAGAGAGATTTTGGGGTGTATTTAAACAGAAATGGTATTACATAGTATGTATTACTCTACATCTTGCTTTGTATCACTCAGTAGGATGTCGTGGAGTTCTTTTAATACCATGGATCTATCTCCCTTCCCATGTTATTCTGATGGTATCTCATAACATAGATCTTTCCAAACTTATTTAATCTCACTATTCGATAGCCTCAGTTTTTCACAATTATACACAATGTTGCAATGAGACACCTTATTTATGCATCATCTTACACATTATAAGTATTTCTCTAGGACAGTTATGGCGATGCAGGATAGCTGGTTTAAAGAGTGCACTCCCCTCACAAGTTGCTTTCTTACATGGCCAACCCAAGTTACTTTCAGAGGAGTATGAGAATATCCATTTCCCCACCATCACCAACAAATGATATTATCAAATTTAGAAATTTTCCTAATCTGATTGAATGAAAAATGGTGTGTGGCTCTTTTATTTTGCATTTTCCTGGTGCAGCAATAGTCAGGGGTAGGCAGTGGGAGTGCAGGCCCCCTGGGAAGCAGAAACCAAGACTAGATGCATTCAAGAGGCTTATTAGGAGAGATGCCAGTGAGGAGAAAAGGGGAGAGAGGAAACAATGTGTGTGTGTGTGTGGGGGGGGGGGGGGCTGTCAGACCCCTGTGCAAGTCTGGGCCCATGAAAGAGAGAGGGGGAGGATGGCGAGGGTAGGGCAGCAGACTCTCACACTATAGTGTGGTTCGAAGAACACCTCACCCTGGCCAACATGGAGCTCTTTAGCCAAAGTCCCCTGTCCGAGGAGTCCTGTGCTGTTGCCTGGCGGGGATCCTGTGCTAGAGCCCTGCCCTGCTTAGTCACCGGCTTGGAGCAGCCCATTGTGGCCTCAGTGTGAACACAGCGGTGGATTCAGCCACAGCAGCCAGTAATTAAATATCTACCCACACCTCGGAGACGTGCGGGATACTCTACCACAAAAGAGAAACAAATAGAGACCGTAGAAAACACAAAGGTGATGCTGGGAAGCAAAAGACTTCAATAGATGAGATGACTAGCAGGAGCCACGAGCAGCCGAGGAGTAAGTTAGAGAGCTCCAGGATCAGGTCACAAAATGGTCTCAGATCGCAGCCCAAAGCTCATTAAAAAAAGAAAGTAGGAGCTGGATCTCACCTCTTTTTTCTTCTCCTTTGTAGGGCTGTGGAGTTGGGACGAGGTGCTTCAGGTCACCACCTTGTGTGTCTTCCACCTAATTTAAAACCCTGCCCTGGTGCGTATAGAGATTTCCCTTGAGATCGAAAGAGAATTCATCACAATTACCCATGTATGTGAATAATGGGAACAAAATTTCTTCTGTTTCATTCTGACTACAAAATTTCCCAAACTGACATTTTTTCTTTATTTTTAATTTTTATTTTTTTTAATTTTTTTTAATTTTTATTGATTTTAGAGAGGAAGGAAGAGGGAGAGAAAGTTAGAAACATCAATGATGAGAGAGAATCACTGATTGGCTGCCTCCTGCACACCCCCCACTGGGGATCGAGCCCGCAACCCGGGCATGTGCCCTTGACCAGAATCGAACCTGGGACCCTTCAGTCTGTAGGCCGACGCTCTATCCATCGAGCCAAACCGGCCAGGGAAATTTTGATTTTTTTTAATATAGTTTACACACCATGTTCTTTAAAAGCATAATAAAAGTGGGTGTTTTCCCCTCTGCTGTGGTAAATGGAAGCTCAAGCTGATTACTGTCAAATGTTAGGTTTTGATTTTCTTTAAAGTATAGTGAATGGGATTTTTAATTTGTCTCTCATGTAAAAGGCAAGGATGTCATGTTTATATGAGTGTCACATTATAAGCCGTTTTAGTTTTTTTTTAATTTAAATTCTTTATTGTTGAAAGTATTACATATGTCTCCTTTTCCCCCCATTGACCTCTCCCTGGCCACTCCCATCCCTCAGCACATGTCCTCACCCCCCTATTATCTGTGTCCATTGGTTATGCTTATATGCATGCATACAAGTCCTCCCCTGCCTTCCCTCTGAGGTTTGATGGCCTGTTTGATGCTTCTCTGTCTCTGGATCTATTTTTGTTCATCAGTTTATGTTGCTCATTATATTCCACAAATGAGTGAGATCATGTAATATTTATCTTTCTCTGACTGACTTATTTCACTTAGCATAATGCTCTCCAGTTCCATCCATGCTACTGCGAATGGTAAGAGTTCTTTTTTTTTTTTTACAGCAGTGTAGTATTCCATTGTGTAGATGTACCACAGTTTTTAATCCTCCTCATCTGCTGATGGGCACTTAGGCTGTTAGCTATTGTAAATTGTGCTGCTATGAACATAGGGGTGCATATATTCTTTCTGATTAGTGTTTCTGATTTCTTGGGATATATTCCTAGAAGTGGGATCACTGGGTCAAATGGAAGTTCCATTTTTAACTTTTTGAGGAAACTCCATACTGTTCTCCACAGTGGCTGCACCAGTCTGCATTCCCACCAGCAGTGCAGGAGGGTTCTGTCTTTATTTTTTAAATATATTTTTATTGATTTTAGAGAGGAAGGAGAGGGAGAGAGAGATAGAAATATCAACGATGAGAGAGAATCACTGATCGGCTGCCTCCTGCATGTCTCACACCAGGGATCGAGCCCACAATCTGGGCATGTGCGCTGACCAGAATCGAATGGTGACTTCCTGGTTCATGGGTCGATGCTCAATCACTGAGCTATGCCGGTCGGGCTGAGTTCTATCTATAGAGAGGAAGGAGCACACTTTCTCTCTTTTCATCTTTCCTTTTCCTTTTCCTCTTCTCCTTCCTCTTTTTTCTTTTTTAAGTTTTATTTTTTAATTACAGCTTACATTCAATATTATTATGTATTAGTTTCAGGTGTACAGCATAGTGGTTAGACAATTATATGCTTTACAAAGTGATCCCCCAATATTTCCAGTGCCCACCTGGCACCATCCATAGTTAGTACAACATTATTGACTATACTAGAGGCCCAGTGCACGAATTCATGCATGGGTGGGATCTGGCTGGCCCACCCCGATGGGGGCCCATTGGGCTGGGCCAGCAGGAGATGGGTGCGGTCAGGGGCGGGGCTGGCCAGGGGGAGGGGCCATGGGTGGTTGGGCAGCTGGCCCCGCCCCTGATTGGGTGGTTGGGGGCCAATCAGGGCCCAGAGCAGTCTAGTTGGCTGCCACAGTGCACGTCATAGCCACTGGTTGTTCGGTTGTTCTGGCCGGTCTGCTGTTCTGGTCACTGGGCTTTTATATATATAGATTCCCTATGTCTTCTTTTTTGAGTTGCCTGAGGCATGGCCAAAAGTTTAATGAATATCTGCTTTGTGCCTGACAGTTTCAGGAGCAATACACAAAGTCTCATTTAATACCCCAGATAATCTACAAGGTTGACAATACCTTTTGCTTTTGCAGGAGATAAAGAGAAGCTGGAGGAAGTCAGGTAAGTTGCACAAACCTGAGTTCCAGCTTCAGCAAAGACCAGTCTCCAACGGGGTGGATCTAATTCCAAAGTCTATAGTCTTTCCTACCTGTAATTGATTTATTGATGTTCCTGCTTAAATAAAGTGTCAGAGCAGAAGTTTCTGAGTTTTGATAGAGCGTTTTCCTGACATCAACTGCTCCCTAGGATAGTCTGAACAATGTATATTTCCACCAGCAGAGTCCCAGAGTGTCTATTTCCTACATCATCATCACCAGGAATATTATTTTAAAACTGATAGCATACAGTGTTTAAATTTTGTAATTCTTGGATTATGAGTGGGGTTGAAATTTTAAAAAATTATGTCTCTTGCCCTCAAGTCTTTTGTAAAATTTTTGCTAGTTTTTCTATGTACATGTTCTATTTTCCAAATAGATGTTTAAGAGTTCTTTGTGTATTAAGAATATTAACCTTTGTTTGTTATACTTTGTATTCTGCAGGATCTCTTTTCTAGTTATAGTTGTTCAGCTCTGAGGCTAAGAATCCAAGGTTGTTCCTTGCCGCCCCCTTTTCCCTGTTTTGTGGTGTGTCTGCCACGAGCACCAGCGGCAGAAGAATTTCCCTTCACCGTGACCACCGTCTCTGCATCTTTTGGAGAAATTACTGGTGGTTTTGAGACAGTTGTTCTGTGCTTCCTTTAAACAAAATTTATTTGAAAGCAGAAGTGACTCTTCCAGGTATGCTATCATTGCCTAAACCGACTGTGTTAACTTTGTCCAAAAGCAATATTTGGTTAATGGATTTTATTGGGGTCAAGTCTAAGGTTTTGATCAGTCAGATAAATGGACATGTGGCTTTGAATATCTTCAGAATATGATACCACCCCATTTGACTAGGAATTATTTTCTCTAGCTCTCAAAGAAGGTAAGTTTTATTTTTTTTCCTGCTCCATTCAATTTGCCTCAGATACTTTAATAGTGTAATTGCTAGGAAAATATGGAATCAGACCAAGCCTCACATAATGGGTTAAAAATCATATAAGGAGAAAGAGCATTTGTGTCTTATAAGCTGATGCCAAGACGTGGGGGTGGGATACGTGTGGGCACAGTGGTTGATGTCTACAAGGACGTAATACATGGTTCTGAGGTTTTCAGATCTAGATTATGATGACAACCTTTCACAGGAGGAGAAATTTTTGATGATCAAAGAATGAGAGCGGAACAACTCTTCAACTATATTAAAGTAGTTTATGGCCTATCTACAGGAAGCACATGGTATTCGTTTGCTTGTTTAAATTTTCCTCTGTCTATTGAGGTAAGGTTACCCCATGTCTTTCTTCTTAAAAACTTCTTTGATTTATGGTTGTAAATAAGCTTAATGTTTGTGTGGGAATTTAGAATTGTTTGGAAAATACATAATGAAATATAGGTGAATTTCAAATTCAAAGATAATATGCACCATAGAAAAATGACCTTCAGTCTAATCTTTAAAAATAAAACTTTATCCTTTTTTAGTACATTGACACCATTGACAGTGTGTTGTGAAGTTAAATATTCTGGATGGCAATTATATTTTCTAATATTTTATTCAAAACCAGTGCTTTTGTGGGGGAAATTATTCTTAAATTTGACTGTTAGATAATATCACTGCATGAACACAGCTTGCTGGAGTGGATCCGACATTCATTTAAGTCTTGTTCTTTATGAAATATGTTGGTGAAATTTTCTGCAGCACTGAGTAACATTTTGTGCTAGATTTAAAAAACTGGATTTAAACATTATGTATACTTTCTACCCAAATTTACCTCAAATGTGAAAAGGCCCTAAAAAAAATAAGCAAGATTTTAGAGTAGGTCAAATATGTGTTACACATAGACTAATATGTTTTCCATTTTTAAAAAATGGCTCAGTGAAATTAAGGTTGAACTCTATAAAATTTCTGGGTTTGCATGTAAAAAAGGTTGAATACTGACATTTTCATGTCATGCAATCTAAAATCCTTCTTTTGTGAGGTTATTGGCAAAACAATTTGTCATGAGTGAAAAACTGGTTATTTTTCTCTCATCTTAAAGTTTATGTTTTAAAATATTCATTTCAATATTAGAGTAATATAGGCATCTTCCAAAAAATATTAGAAAATGTCATAGGCCAGTTTTTTTTTCCCCACAAAATTTTTCAGGTTTATTTTTATTCTATGAGTTGTCTCCCCAATTAGATTTTAATCATCCAGGACAGGTACCTGATTGCATAGTTCTTGCTAATGCTCCATGTCACTTAAACATAAATGTGACCCCTGTGTGTTGAGTACAGAGGCCCCTCAGTCAATATTCGTGGATGGCCCTGATCACAGCGTGATGAAATTTGCTAAAGGTAACTTAAACTGTTGTCAATGACATTGGGTTTCAGATTAATTTGACCTTTTTAGTTTCTCATTTATTTTCTTGCATGTAGATGACATGACTTACAAAAGCACTTTTGAATCTGAAATCTCTTTTTTTCTTCTGCATTTCTGAGTTTAAGGAGTATTTTATGACCCTCACAACACAATCAATGCTGTCATTCGTTGGCTGCTTTTATTAAACTTGGCCCATTAATACTCCTTATTTAATAAAAACAGTTGATCCCCAGTATGCATAAAGCACTATCTAGAGACTATTGTCCATTGCGATGAGTCAATAACATTATTTTCTTTCCCCTCCATGAAAAAGTCAGATTCCAATATCAAATACATATTTATGAATAATATGTATCTTTAACATTGTTATTTAAAAACAGTAGTAGATATATTAAGCACCTACTGTGTGGTGGGCACGGTTCTAAATGCGTTAAAGTTATTATCTCATTTAATCCTCACACAATCCTGAGGGGAAGGAGTATTATCCTTGTTTTTCAAATAAGGAATCCCAGGCTTGGAGAATGTATTTGTCTAGCTAAGATAACAGAGCTTGGTAAAGCAGCCAGGTCTGGAACTAAATCCAGCTTTTCAATAATGTAGTCCATATATGCATAGATGAGTACCTAGGTCGCCATCATGGGAAAAATCACAACTTCATTGGACTTCCTTACAAAGACTTTGCAGTTTAGTGTTGTTTCTATTTTGAGGTGCACATTGGGGGGGGTTGGGATGGGCAGAGGAGAGGCAGACCATGCTGCACAAGGGGGTGTCCGGATGAGCAGTGAGTGGAGGCTGGAGGCCGGCCAGCACTCTCCCCTCACAGTCTGCTAGTGAAGGGTTGCTTCCAATGGGAGGAAGAAGTGCTTTTCCCCAATTAGCACAAAAGTTCCCAAAGTGCTCACCTTGGTCCGATAGGCATGGCTTTCATTTTGGTGCTTAAGGACTACTGAATGTCACAAAATATTTTTTCAAACATAAACACATATTCAAAGTGGTCACGGGCACAGCCTGCATAGTATGGGAGCCAACCAATTGGAAGGGATGCCAACCAATGGCACAGGGCAGGGTCCTTCCTGGGTGTCTCCCTAAGACTCTCCTACTACCCTGCCAGGGGCTCTCTCTTTAGCAGTTGGGTGGAGCAAGGTGGCAGGTGGCAGATCTGGGGGAGGGGCCGAGCCAGAGGGTGACTGTAGAGACTCAGTTCAGTGGCTATTGAACAACTGGTGTGGAATTAATATTTTAACCATCAATCTGGCCTTGCTGGTTGGTTATGTGTACAGGGTGGTTATTAGTTCTGCCCGCCCCCTATCACACAAAGCCTCATCCTTTCTTTCTCCCTTTCCTTAGCTGTCAGCATAGAGTTTAAGGGCAACAACGCAGCTTAACTTCCGGTTCTGGGAGATAATGGTCATGGTTAATACTTACTGAGAACTGAGTATTGCATCTTCCCACCAATTTTTGGGATGAGCACCATTTCAAAGGGGGAGGACATAGAGGTTAAAGAACTTCCCCCCGGTCAGCAGCTGGGTCTTGGGCAATATTGCCCGGGACTCCTGCCGCCAGTCCTCCCTCATCCCTCCTCATCCCTCAGGTCTGCATCGCAAATCCCTGGGTCAGGACCTGGGAAGCAGAGAATCCACACGCAGGTGGCAGCCTCAGAGGGGCGGGACCACGAGGAGGTGCTCAGAGATGCTACTCCCTCTGCTTCCCTGGGCCCCAGGCTCCAGGAAGTAGACAGAAATGAGCACCAACGGGGCATCACTTTCCAGTTTCAGTTCCGAATGAGTGGCGAACAAGGGTTTTTAAAGTTTATAATATGTACTTGGAGAACGATGGTTTTGTTTATAAGAAAAAATGTGAAGCATTCCCATGTTTCTCTGAGAGATTCTTGTTAAACTTTTGTGCAGCTAGTAAATGAAGTCATTGTTTGTTCTCTGGAATGGAAAGCACGCCTAAAGTGTTGCTCGGGCCCTGGGGCTAGGGATGCGACTGGGTCCACGGTCACTTTGGCCTCATCTCTTCAACTCCCTGAGTGTCATGATTCTTGGGTGTTAAACAGAGGGTTTGGGCTAGTTCTCTGGGAAGGTGGGATTTGGCTGCACGCTCTTGGATACATTTTCTCCCCTATTTGAACCTGTTTTTGTATTGTTGGTCTTTTTTGTGTGTGTGTGATTATTCAGTTACTTATAAGAAAAGGAGAGGGTTTTCTACAGTGCCTGGGACACATGGTGTCCAAATTGTGTCTCCGCTACAGTAAGGAGTAGGTTTAGAAATTAGTTAATTAGTTAATGCAGGGCTTGTAGATCTCTAAGTGGGCTGAGTACTTTAAAGTCCCATTCCTATTTATGAACGCATCACTTTTGGTTCAAGATCTGTTCTGCTGTGCCTGAAACTTCTGGACAGTTGTCTGTGTCGGCACTTTGCTCAGTGCATTTAGTAAGAACTTTGCTAGTGTGGACTCAGACTTAGTTCCCTCAAAAGCCTGGGTGCCTTTGGTTTCATTTTTTTCACATTAATTGTTCCTCCTAATTGAAGCCTTAGTGCCATTTCTTTGGGTTATTAATCACTGACATGAGAATTTGGTGTGTTCTCCTTCTTTGTTCAGGTCTATTCATTTCCTGTTAGAGCTTTCACTGTGTGCCCAGAACTGTGTGAGGTGCTAACAGTGGCCCCCAAAAGTACAATTTTATGTTCAATGAGGTGATAATCTTATTGGCGCAAAAAGCCTTACACATGGAACAGTTAGGGAACAAGCAAGAACAATCCATGGTGGAAGTTTTGATTGCATCTGTTTTATGGCTATGATCTAAAACAAAGGGCTGGATGAAAAAAGGTGAAGGGATTAGTCAAGGAACATATATGCATAACCCATAAACACAGACAGCAGTGTGGTGATGGCCAGAGGGAAAAGGGGCTGGGGCTGGGAGGAGGTGGGCAGAGGAGGTTGAAAATGGGGACATCTGGATTAATGTCAACAATAAAAATAAAGTTAAAGACAAATAAAACAAAGCACGGATTCTTCCAGGTAGTGAAGAAGTAAGACTATGAAAGATAAGCAACCTAAAGGTGAAACGAATGGGCTCAGAAGGGAATGTGGGGCATGTGGGTTTCATGGAAGCCCTATGGTTTGGTGCGGGCTTCTCTCTGTGGTGGGTTTTGACTCTTTCTGCCTCAGACCCTGTCCTTTCTAGGCAGGACCCTGGATGCATTTGAGCAGTTTCCCCACTGCCCTTTGGTGTCCTCTGATGCCACCACCGTTACATCACCCTCTTGCTAAGTGATTAAAGGGAACCACAATTTGAAATAAAAACAAAAGATGAAAATGGTGACTTAGACGTGAGGAAGGAAGGAAGAGTCTCTGTAGAAAACCATATTTAGATTGGAAGACATATACCTCCAGATGGAAGGGACCCTGCTTTTAGGGGTTGCTAGGAGAAGGTCAACCTTCTGTCAGAGCAAATAAACAAGGCCACCATCACCATATGTCCAAGTACGTTAACTTAGGGAATTTAAGCAACACTGATATTGACATCTTAACCCAGTAGGGTATTGAAGGACGATTACTCTAGAATAACTATTAAAAAGGTTCAGTTATAAGGTTGAAACCGAAGATACCACGAGAAGATAATTGTTCTTTCGGCAGAAAATTTCCAGGCACAGATTTATCTTTGACGGCGTGACCTGCCAAAATCCCTGCTCTGCGGCCCATCTGATAAAGGTCAGCGATGGAAGACCCAAACAAGTTCACGTACACAGCACCTGCGTGGCAAACACAACCAAACTGTTTTTCCAACCCAAACTGCACCGTTTTCTTAAAGTTTGACAAGCACTAAGCAACATTTCCCTGTCCTGTGTATAAAGTTCTATTTTCTCTTTTTTTTTCTCCCACTGGCGACCCATTAGTGTTGTTGGTGAAAACCAGTTAAGATAAATGTGATGTGTCTGTGTCTGTTTTTTCTTTTTCTTTCTGTCTTTGACCCTTTCTTTTAAACACCTCTAACAAAATTCTCCCACTTCTGAACTGAGAAGGAAACAGGAAAGGGAGACTGTGAATTGTCTTTAAAATGGTCTTAGTGAAAAAGGAGAGAACTCAGAACCACTTTATGATGATGATGAGTTTGGGTTTACAAAGTCATAAGCATTTTCCCAATGACTGCCTTCAACTGTAAAAGAGGTAGAAAACGTGCCAAATCTAACTGCCCCAAATGGGTAGGCCTCCAAATCTTTTTTGGTAGCATTATTATGATTATGAACAGAAATAGCAGTGATAAAGATCAAACCCATTGGTGGGGGCAGTTGTTTAGAATGAGCAGAACTAATGTTCCTCCTCGCTCGCTCGCAGCTGTGTCCAGCCCTGTTATTTTTATGCTCTCATTTTCCTGGCTGGGGGCCCCCTTCATTAAATAAGAAAACGAGGTGGGGTGGGTCAGAGAAGGAGCAGGCTGACAGGGAGATGGGCTTGCCTCCAAGCATCATCCACTCCGCTGATGTTTTAAAGTAGTTTGGTTTTTACAAGTGCCTGTCCTGACATATAAATCATTGTTAATTTCACCATGAAACTGGCCAGAGAGAGATTTTGTTTGAAAGAGACAATGCATTTGGAGAATCATGAGCTCTGGGCTTGGAAGCACGGGGCTCCAGAGCTGGCCGGCCAGACCTGAGCAAGCCACGCTCTTCCGTGGCCACAGCGCCAGGTTGTCACTGCTGTTGGCGTGGCCGACGCTTTCTCTGCATGGCCATTTGCTCGTGGCTGTGGTCTCCTCGTCCCACTCTTCTCTCAGGCCACCCCGGGCTGAGGGGCATTAACATTGCCAGTTTGTTTTACACTCAGGGTGAACTTTGTCTTGGACAAACATTGAGCTAGTGCTTCCCTCTCTTTATTGATTTCCTAACTGAAGGGGAGAGGGCTGGGAAGGGGGGCCAGCCAGCTGGTCACAGTGGGGGAGATGCCTAGCCCCACTGCCATCCCCCTAGACCAGCACTGTGCTTCCCACCATTCCACACGGCCCTCTTCTTTGTGTGTGTGTGTTTTGTTAATCACGCGAGGATATTTTTAGAGAGAGTGGTAGGGAGGGAGAGGGAGAAGGAGAGGGAGAGGGAGAGGGAGAGGGAGAGGGAGAGGGAGAGGGAGAGGAGAGTGGAGAGGGAGAGGGAGAGGGAGAGGGAGAGAAACATCAATGTGAGAGAGGCACATCAATTGGTTGCCTCCTGCATGCACCCTGACTTGGGGCAGGGATCAAACCTGCAACCCAGGTACATGCCCTGGACCTGGAATCACTGCGCAGGCTAACACTCTAACCACTGAACAACACTGGCCAGGGCCCCATGAAGCCTTCCTTTCCTTCTTCTTTTTAAAAATGTATCTTCCCTCCCTTTCCCCATGCCAAGACTTAAAAGTTTCAAAGACTTCAGAAATAAAGTCTAAATCACCCAGACTACTAACATAAAATGTTTCATCACATTTTCCGAAAGCAGAATGGCATATTAAGAAATGATTTTATTCTCATCCATAGTCTCTTTTAGGGATATAGAGACATTATCTCAAATTATTACCCCAAAGAGACACAGACAAGGGTTTTGTGCCGTTCTAGCTCTGATATCATTTTAGTTATTTTATTTCAATTCCCTTAAATTTCTTGGACAGTCATTTCCTTCTATATTTTCTTGTATCACTTAAAAATTACATTTTACTTTGTCAGGGTCCAAAGAATTGCATTGAAAAACTAAGAACTCATTGAAAAAAAAAATCCCATTAGCACAACTATAGTGATCAGAAGAAATTGGCTAATTTCAGTGTCTTTCTTTGGGCTCTTCATAGAAAATTGTTAAAATGTGTCTGCCATAAGTAACTGGCATTCTGAAATTGATTTAAAGCTGTGGTGAGAAAGAAAAACTATGTTCAGAAAAATTAAATCTTAGGTTTGGAGATATTAAAAAAAAAAAAAAGCCCCATGCCCAAAGGATCTCCATTACTGGCCCTCTTGTTCAGCTGTTAGAAGTAATGGGAAGAAGTAGCATAGCTGGTGTGGCGGGAGGGACACATGCTACCTTTAGCCATGATCATACTTGAAAGAGAAATTTTTCGTTACAATCTCAACTATTTATATGGGAAAAACTATGTGTTCCCGCTCTCCTGTGGAAGCAGGTTCCCACTGGATGAGTTTGACAAAAATACCCACAAGCTCCTGGGCCGCTTGTCTCCTCCATCTGACCTCTACTGACCTTGCCAGACCCACTGCAGTCTTCTCCTTCATTTGGCTCTATGATCTCTTAGTTCCTTGAAAGAATTGGGGCTCATGGCCTTCACACACCTATTTCTGTGGCTGGAAGCATGTCCAATGTTAAGCAGGCCTTCCTTTTCTTGGCTGATTCTTACCTAACCCAAGAAGACAATGATGCTGTCTGCATAGACCCCCAATATCTTGTAATGAAAACTGGAGACTGTTTATAAAGGACCTTGGGTTGGCCTAGGCAGGATGGTAGGGCAGGATGGTAGAGAGAGAGCAACAAGCCATTTCTATGGAAAGACGGAGTTGCCCATACACTGATCATGGACATGAAGATCTGATAAATTGATGAGCCATGGCAAGCTCACTATAAGGGTGTTTCAGAGACAAGCTTGATCCTTCAGAGTGATAAGGAGGTATAATCCAGAAATGAGAGAGTGATGAATTATGTCTATATGTATATATTTCAGCATGTATCTATTCATTTAATCAGCAAATATTATTAAATTAGAGGCCTGGAGCATGAAATTTGTGCATGGTTAGGGTCCCTAGGCCTGGCCTGCGATCAGGGCCAATCTACCTCGGCTGCTGGCAGCTGGCCCCACCCCCTGCCGCTGCTGCACCAGTCACCCTCTGTGTGTTAGACAACCGGCGTGGTGATCAGGGAAATTAGGGCCCTGGCACCGCCTGCGTCAGCTGCCACCCACCCCCGGTTCCCAGTTCCCCATCAGGCAATCGGAGCCTGCCAGCAGGGAGAGGGACTGAGAGGTTGGCCAGCAGGCCCTGATCGGGTGATCGGGACCTGCGGGCTGGGGGCAACTTCTGTGTTGAGCGTCTGCCCCCTGGTGGTCAGTGTGTGTCATAGCCGACCGGTCGTTCCACTGTCTGGTCGATTTGCATATTAAGCTTTTTTATATATAGAAGGATTCTTGGGAAAAGTGTTAAGGGATAAAAAGATAAATCAGACCTCAAGGATCAGGAAATCTGGTTGGGGAAGAAAGATGAAAACAGCATAGAGGATGTTAAGTCGGACAAGACAGGTAGTCCACTTCTTGTCACTCCTCCCTGCTTCGTTTTCCTATTTGTTAATGATTTTAAAGGAAAGCAATATTACTTCCTGCTGCATCCTTCGAGAAGTGGTATTTGAGCTTGGACTTTAAGAATGGCAGGATTTGGAGATTGGGGGTGGCATCTCAGGTGGAGAGAAGAGCAAGGAGAGTGGAAGAGTACTTGGCATTGACGGGAATAGGGAGAATCGGTTCGGCTATAGCAGGTGATATGAAGCTGACTGTGGCAAATTCATTTTTTTAAAAAAAATCTTTATTGTTGAAATTACAGATGTCCCTTTTTTCCCCTCCATTGCCCTTCTCCACCCGGTTCCTGCCCTGCCCCAGGCCTTTGCCACCCTATTGTCTGTGTCCATAGGTAATGCATATCTATATATATAAAAGGCTAAGTGACTGACCGTCTGTCCATCCGACCATTCGACTGACCAACCGGCTGGTACATATGACACACACTGGCAATTTAAAAATAAACATTGAATAGCGATATTAAAATATTTTGTATTTTAATTTTATAATACTATATTATATATACGATTTTGACATGTAATTTTTTGCAGTAATGTAATTACCATAAGAATCTTTCTTCTAATTAATTTCCTTTCAATGTGCATGAATCTGTGCATGGGGCCACTAGTATGGATATAAGATTTTTGTTTAATCTCTTCCTACCCCTACCCCCCTTCCCTCTGAGAATCATCAGTCTGTTCTATTCCCATGCCTCTGATTCTATTTTATTCACCAGTTTATTCTGTTCATTAGATTTCTTATTTGTTTATTTTGATTTTTAGATTCAATTGTTGATAGGTATGTATTTGTTGCCATTTTGTTGTTCATATTTTTTATCTTTTTCTTTTTCTTCTTCCTCTTCCTAAAGAATACCCTTCAACATTTCATATAATACTGGTTTGGTGGTGATGAACTCCCTTAGCTTTTTCTTGTCTGTGAAGCTCTTTATCTGACCTTCAATTCTAAATGATAGTTTTGGGTAATCTTGGTTGGAGGTCCTTGCTATTCATCACTTTGAATATTTCTTGCCAATCCCTTCTGGCCTGCATAGTTTCTGTTGAGAAATCAGCTGATAGCCATATGAGCATTCCCTTGTAGGTAACTAACTGCTTTTCTCTTGTTGCTTTTAAGGTTCTCTCTTTGTCTTTAGCCTTTGGCATTTTAATTTTTATGTGTTTTGGTGTGGTCCCCCTTGGGTTCTTCTTGTTTGAGCCTCCCTGTGCTTCCTGGACTTGTAAGTCTATTTCTTTCACCAGGTAGGGGAAGTTTTCTGTCATTATTTCTTCAAATAGGTTTTCAATATCTTGCGTTCTCTCTTCTTCTGGCACCACCATAATGTGAATGTTTATATGCTTGAAGTTGTCCCAGAGACTCCTTACACTATCTTCATATTTTGGGATTCTTTTTTTCTTTTTGCTCATCTGGTTGGGTGTTTTCAAATAGTTGATTTGAATCTCAGAATCCTCTACTCTACTGTTGAATCCTTGTATATTATTCTTTATTTCAGTCAGTGTATGCTTAATTTCTGACTGGTCCTTTTCCATTTTTTTTGGAGGTTTCTAGAAGATTCTTGATTAACCTTATAACCATGGTTTTGAACTCTATATCTAGTAGTTTGCTTTCTTCCATTTCTTTCATTTGTGACATGTTTCTTTGTCTCCACATTTTGGCTGCTTCCCTGTGTCTGTTTCTATGTATTGGGTAGAGCTGCTATGTCTCCTTGAGTTGGTAGAGTGGCCTTATGTAGTAGGTGTTCTATAGGGCCCAATGGCTCAGCCTCCCCAGTCACCTGAGCTGGGCATTCCAGGTGCACCCCTTTGTTGGCTGTGAGCACAGTCTTGTTGTAGTTGACACTTGATTGCTGTTGGTGTCACTGGGAGGAATTGACCTCCAGGCCTATTGGCTGTGAGGATCAGCTGCGACTACAGTGGGAGAGCTGCTGTGCAGCAGACACCCCTATGGATCAGGACTTGCTTTAATGGGACTTTGGTGCTGAATCTGCCCCGTGAGTGTGTTGCTTATGGATGTGTAGAGTTGTAATCTGGTATGGTCTGACACTGACCTCTGGGTACACTGGCTCTCGGGTCTCCAGGGAGGTGCAAAGTCAGCCACTGGGTGGGGCCACCCAGCAGGAGCTACAGAGAGATCTACAGATTCTTCCTCTTTGTATGAGGTTTGGAAGTGCTCAGATGAGGCCCAGCTCTGAAGCAAGGCAGGCTGGTGCTGGTGCCAGGTCTTGGGCCTTTTATTGATAGGTTTGGGGCTCCCTGGCTCAGCTACAGCTTGCTTGCGATTTAAGCCTGAGCAAGGACAGGCCATTCATATGCAAAAGCTGCTGCACATGGCTTGGGTGGGGTTGTAAATTGGATGAGGCGGGGGTCTTAGGGAATCACCAGGGTGGAGCAAACAGAAATGGCTGCCAGTCAGCCCTGCAACCTAGGAAGTCCCAGCATAGGAACCTCTGCCTGGGAGAAAGCTGCCCCTGAGTTCCTGCCCCGATGCCAGACAGTCCAGTTCCTCCTCTGTGTCCACCAGAGCCTCGCCTGGCACTGGAGCTCAGAGGAAGCTGGAGCTTGTAAGTTCAGTTTGTGGTGAGGGCCTTTTAAGAGGAACAACTGGGTCTCCAGCGGTCTGTGTGTCACTGAGCCCTAATCCCCACTGGTTTTTACAGCCCGTAGTTCTCACTGCCCATAGGGACTTCTTTTCTAAACTCTGGGACCCTGGGCTGGGGGTCTGGTGTGGGGCTGGGACCCCTTGCTCCTCTGGGCGGCCTCTGCAGAGGTGATCTCCCTCCCGATTAAAAAAGCGGCACACGTGGGTGCCAGACCAACCCATTCTGCTCCTCTGCACCTCCTACAAGCCTCAGTTGCTTTCTTCTTCTCTAGTTGTAGGACTTCCATTCAGCCGGCTTTCCAGTGGTTCTGGATGATGGTTGTTCTGTATTTTAGTTGTAATTTTGGTGTGGTTGTGGGAGGTGGCGAGTATAGTCGTTTCTCTATGCCGCCATCTTCAAATCTCGGCAAATTTGCGTTAAAAGCAGCTAGTGGCCAGGGAAAAGGCATTTGGACTTTCGTCTATAGGACACATGGAACCACAGCAGACATCGGGGTAGGATGCTGGCTAAGGCTGGGCTTCAGAGAGACTCACTGCAGTTCGGGGAAGCAACTGGGAGCTGGGAAGCCTGGACCAAGCAGGACCAGGGAGGTAGCGATGAGCTCCAGGTGAGGGGCTGGTTCTGGAAATGGGGGCATGTCAGAGAGGAAGGAGAGGGGTTAATTGTGACCTGCAGAGGAACCACAGGAGGAGGGGGCCCACCATGGAGAAGGCATTCAACAAGATAAAACCTACAGAGAATTTGAGTAAGGTGGAGGAAGAAAGGACAATGATACCCCTGGGACAACTGCTTGAGGGACCCAAGGAGGCAAAAGTCTGATTCCAAAGAGAGAAGGTGCCCTCGGCACCAAGTCCAGACTCAGCATGAAGCCTCTGGCACTAGAATGTCTGGGTTTCGATCTTGGGGCTGCCACTTGCTAGCTGGATGACCTTGGACAAGTTATTAACTGCTTTTGCCTCAGTTTCTTCATCCATAAAATGGAGATAATGATAGTAACCACCTGATAGGGCTGTGGTGAGGATGAAGTGAGTTAGTAACATAAAGCTCTCAGAACGGAGCCTGGCAGTATATGTGTTTGCTACCATTAGGATGCTTTTAAAGAAGTTTCCTGAAGACAAGTATAAATGGGACTGGTTGGAACGAGTAGCAGAATCCAGGGAAGTTTATTTCTTTTAATTAATGGGAAATCTTTAAGCATGTTTGCAGTTGAGGGGAAGGACACATGGGAGAGGGGAAAAAGGAAAGGTGTAGAAGAGGGTTTGTTGGAGGTAAATTTAGACTCAGGCCGGAGGGTATAGGAATGAATGCGTGGTGGAAACTTAATCTTGGAGGGAGGAATAAAGGCATCGCTTTGTAACTGGAATCAAATCTAGGCTCTTTCCTTGGGCCTTCAAAGCCCCCAGGAACTGGCTTCTATCTGCCTCTCTAGTTATTACTCCTTCCATTCTTCCTACTGCCTTTTATACTTGTGTTTTCGATGCACTGCCAGAATTGTTCTCACCTGGGCCTTTGCTCCAGCTGTTCCCACAGCGCCCGGTGCTCAGATGCTTACTTGGCTGGCCCCTTTGTATCATCTAGCTCTCATTTCAAATCCGTGAAAACTGCCCAGCTAGCATGGCTCAGTGTTTGAGCATCAACCTAAGAACCAGGAGGTCAGGGTTTCTGTCAAGCACATGCCTGGGTTGTGGGCTCGATCCCCTGTAGGGAGTGTGCAGGAGGCAGCCAATCGATGATTCTATCATTGATGTTTCTGTCTCTCTCTCTCCTTTTCCCCTCTGTTCTGAAATCAGTAGAAATATATTAAAAACATTTGTGAAAGCCTTCCCACCCGCCATCCAATCTAACGCAGCCATCCAGTGTTTATCCCGTTACCCACTTGTCCATCTCTTCCTTGCATTTATCACCACTTGATGCTTTCTTGTTTATTGGTTCGATGTCAGCCTCTCTTCACTAGCATACAAGCTCCATCGGGGCAGAGACCTCTTCTGTTTGGTGGTCAGTTTCCTTCACTCCTGACACATGGTAGGAGCTCAATGCAATGTTTGTTGAATGAATGAATGAATGAATGAATGTATCTTTCTCTAATATGTGAGGAAAATGGAAGGCAAATCTAGGTGAATAAGGTATGTTTTGAAGTGAAGAGGAAGGAGTTGAGGAAATAGAGCCATATTACTTTTCTTTTTCTGTAACCCATGAAGTAAAATAGGTAGAAACTCAGGCGGGTGGGACTGCTGCTCTGGGCTCAGAATGGATCTCAGAAGAATGTCTTAAGGAAGAAAGAGGAAGTGGAGTAGTGAAAGAAGAGGAGACTGTGGTGTAGTTATGCCCCAGGGAATGGGGAAGACAGTTCTTGGAGAGGAGGCCTGAGAATTCCAGGACAAGGTGGGTGGGCAGGACTCAGAAGTTCTTGCTCTTGATGGTAGCTGTTCTCTCTCTTTTTTTTTCTTTCTGTTCTCCTTTATCTTTTTTTGTAGATTTATTGGCCTACTAGAAATAACAATGATGAACACGTTTGAACATCTACCATGTGCTGGGCACAGTGGTAAATTTGGCGTGTATTTATTGCTCATTTTATCCATATGGTAACCCCTGAAGTGGGTGCCAGTAACAGTCCCGCTTACAGCTGAGAAAATGGGGGCTTGGAGTGGTTAAGTCACTACCAGCGGGAGCGCCAAGAACCAATCCCAGGCTTGACCGCAGCACGCAGTGTGTTTTAAAAAAAATTTTTTTTATTATTATTTTTTTCTTTATTGATTAAGGTATTACATGTGTCCTTATCCCCCCATTTCCCCCCACCCCTCCTCTCTTGCCATCACCCCCCTAGTGTCTGTGTCGATTGATATTTTTTATTGTTGATAGTATTACAGATGTCTCCCACTCCCCCCTCCCCCCCCGCCTTTACCCACCCCTTTACCCACCCCTCAGGTCCATAAGTATGTAAGTCCTTTGGTTTATCTCTTCTTGTCCCCCCAATAGCACTGCTATCAGCGCTTTCCAGGCTGCGCTTTCTGGGCCTGGCATCGAGCCTAAATGTAGCTCTGGACCCACAAAGTAGAGGTGGAATAAAGAGCGGGTATTTGCTGGCTCTAATCTCCCCAGACCCCCAACTCCTTGCCTCTGGCCTGGGAAGAGGTGGGGACTGCCCAGGGCATAATTAGTCTCTCCTTTGTGTGTTAATAGGACTCAGCTGTGATCCCATTAAGTCATCAAAGATAGCGCTCTCAAATCTTTCCTGCTCTCAGGGATAATTGATCTGCTCAATTTCCCCACAATTTCTTGGGAAAATTTTAGTAATTTATATTTTTCTAGGGTGATTTGCCAGAAGGTGTTTATGTTGTCGTAGGTTTGCATGTGCAATTCTCTTAAACACAACTGTTTTTTCATTCTTGGTTTTGTGTGTTTTAATTCTCCCTCTTTTCTTTCCAGTGTCAGAATTATAAGAATTTTATTTTATTGTTTTTAAAGAAACAGCTTTCAGATTTACTTATTCTTTTTTATTGGTCTTTTTTTAGCTTCAGATTCTAATTTCTCCTAAATATTTTGGATTCATTTTGCTCATTTCTGACTTATTAAAATAACATTAAATTATGTGTAATAGAATTTAATGAGTAGTATTAAATGATATCAATATAATTATCATTATTTATTATATATTTATTATATGTAATATATTATATAGTATAATTATATAATTATATCAATATAATTGTTATCATATATTATATAACATAATAACAGGATATGTAGATAGAATTATGCAGCTAATACCTACTAGTACATAATACATTGACATAATTATATAAAATATAGACATAATATGTAATATGCAATATATAATGATGATATATATAAAAAACTTCATTAAGTCAGTTTCTTTCATGACGCATGGGTTTTAGTCTGAAGCATCTTTTTGAATGCTTTCAAGATAGTTTGACTATTACCATTGATTTATTCAGTTTTAAAGGTTAGGTATATAAATATGTTAATTTTCAAATAAATATTTTATCTCTTTTTTCACATTTCATGGGATTATTATCAAATTACTTGTCCTTTTTTGGGGAAAATTTGTAAGTATATTATTCTCTGTGCCCAAGTTCATTTTGTAAATGGTTGATGAATAAATGGAAAAATTTTTTAGTTGAAAGATTTCGGGACCCCTACATCACTATCAAATGTAGATCATTGAATGTAGTCTTGATTCACTTCTAAAAGAGATGTATTGACATTTCCCACTATGATTGCCTTCTTATCAATCAAGTTCTTGTACTTCTAAATACTCGTTGCTTTATATGTGTGGCTGCCATGTTGTTTGTGACTATCAGTTTATTGACTGTTATATGTGCTGCGCTCAGCCTGGCCAGGGGTGAACCTGAGTGGGGTGGTGGGGGTAGTGGAGGATGAAAGAAGGCAGACAAGAGAATAAAGCTGGTGCCAGGTGGGACACTGCTCTCGAATGGAGACACAGTGCCACAGCCTGCAAGCTGAGTCTTTATTTTATAGCCAGATTCCATGAGGCAAAGTAAGGGTGTGGTCAAGATGTTTACATGTTCTTGAGGGTTTCGAATCTACCCGATTACATGCACCTGAACTCTATCAAGCTTTGTTTTGGCAGCGCTTGCTGCACCTCCCACAGCCCATATCACTCAGCCACCTGGGACCACAGGTTCAGACCATAAGGTCAAGCTTACAACCATAGCCTTTGGCTATAATTGTGCCAAGAGGGCTTTGCCCTCCAAGCTGGGACTTGCACGTGGCTTTGCCACGAAAGGACCGTGCCCTCTCATTGTCCAAGGCTTGAACCTGTCCAAACGCTGTAGCCACTCTCCACAGTTATACCTCCTTTGCTCCCTTCCTTTATTAATATCTAGTTACCTAAGCTAACAATAGGAAATTTGAAGTAGAAAGAAAGAAAAAAAAGTCAATGTTACACAAATGATAAATTTTTGGAATAATTCTACGTTTATATGGTGTGTCTTGGTGATTAAAAAAAAAAACACCCATCATTTTAGGCTAGACTTTTTAGAATATTCACCACACTACCACCATTCTGCATTTACCTTAAAAAAATAAAAATAAAATGCTTACCCTAAGCTAGCTCATTTACTTACTAGCATAACTTGGCCATTAAAGGTTTAGAATTGTTTGGAACCCATACATTAAGTCAGGTTACAGTGATACAAAATTAGTAAAATTTGAGTTATTGCCAGAAATTGGTGAAGTTGCATGTGATTTAAGGGCCAGTTTGTCAGATTACCATCTGCAGATGCTGCTGCGGGTCAGGTGGGGGCAGCAGAGAGCCAGCTGACGTCCACAGAAGGCAAGGAAGGTCTTTTCCTCCCCTAGGATCCCAGGGCACAGGCAGAGGAGGCAATGAGTTAGGAAGTAGAGTCAAGGTTTTGATTCTGTATCTAAGAGGATGGCAGGGAAGCAAAAGAGAAATACCACAAAGGTCAGAATGCAGGGGAAGCAAGGATTGAGGTAGGACGGATGTAAGTCAAGAGGTTGGTGGCCAAAGCAATAGTGCAGGAGAGAGAGGAAGTTGACTGGGAGGGTAGATAAGAGATACCAGGGGGAAGCCTGCCAGCTTCACCAATGTTTCTTCCAGTGCCTTCCCAACACAGTGGCCAGGTCCCTGCTTGGTCCTGCTTGGTCTTCCAAGGGCAGTGGCTCTAATGGATTGAGATATGAAAGGTGCCAGCCACATATCTCTTTTGAGCTGAGATTGTAATTAAAATTCTCCTTTTATTAACAAATATTGAAATGAGTTGAGAAAACTTGGAGGATTTGCAGTTTTGCTTGGGCTTCTCCTTCTGGGGACTCCAAAGAACCAAAGCCCTCAGCATCCTTCTGTCCATCTTCTGGAAGATTTTTCACAACTGCCCATGAAATACAGTTCCATAGTCCCGTTCACTTACTGGTCTACTCTACCGGAGGCATCCTGTTCTCCCTGTGTGGTCTTGTCATAATTATCTTCAAATGGTGCTAATTAATGGAGCCAACACATGGGCACCATGCCCGCCCCTTTCCTCGGCACCCTCATATGCTGCATTTAGCATCCCTGGTGGAAGGCATTCTGGAGATCCCATAGCTGGACCCTCGCCCCACCTACCCTTACCACTCACGGGAGCTGCCTCAGCAGAGACACCGCTACCCAACACAGAACATGACCAGGTCATAGCAGATGGCTGCTTATCTCAAGACACACGTAGTCACCTGAATCCTAGCAGGAGCAAAGCCCTTTGGATAGTCCCTTGGAACTAATGACAATCGAGTTTGAACCATGGAAGGCAACTTGGAAGTGGAGACAGAGCATGGAGAAAGAAAGGCAAAGGGAGAATACATGAAAGAGTTCTTGGAAAAGAAGAAAATTTGAGTCAGGCTGTGGAACATAAAACCATTGCCACAGAGTTTCTTGAGAAATGGATGGAAATTGTTCGGTTAGTGATGTCACCAACAATCAGAGATCGGTGCCCACACTTAGCTGTGCTGGAGGCAGCTTAACTGCCACTTCAAGAGCAATGAACCACTTTGGGCCTTTACCTCCCTTTCTGTAAAATGGGAGTTAAAGTGGTTTCTGACAATGTTTCAAAACAATTTTCTTAGGGTTAGAACAGAGAATATGACCGACAGTCCAATGGTCTGTGAGAGGGTGACTGTGAGTGGGCGCAAACACTCAGAGCGTTTTATTAATGAAGTTCAGGGTGTCCAGTTGTTCATACACCTAGTAGTACTGCCTCAGTTTGCATTGCTCTGTTGCATTGTTTGTAAATCTTTGGAGTGATTACCCAGTATTTGTTCTCTATTGTTTGAAATGCTCTTTTCAAAGCCGAATATAGAACTTCAGTCCCTGCTGGTTTTGTTCTTTTCCACTTGGCAAAGGTTGATTGATTTTATTTTTCTTTTGGCCTGTGTTTCTTAGCGGCTTGAAATGAGCATGGCTTTTTTTGTTTACTTCTTTACCCACATCGTCAATAATAGAATCGCTCTGGGAACAGGGTGCGCAGTGTAATTTCTGCAGCAGAGTTTGCGAAGGGAGGCGGGCTTGGTATAAATTTGGAATAGTGTATTGTCTTAGCTTTATTTTCTCAGATGTTGGAACTGTTTCTTGGGAGTTATTCTTTTCACTAATGAAAATTCGCACATTCTCTTAAGCAGTACTGCCAAACATGACAAACCTGCAGAAAATTGATGAAAAATATGTTAAAGTAAATGAAATGAAAAAAAAAACCAGGAAGTAAAGGCATAGAAATGATAATACAGGAAGCTGGCTATGTTGTGGTCTGGTTTGATTGTATATGGGGTGTCTCAAAAAATGTATACACACACTTTGAATAATTATAACAGCAGTGTTTATTAAAATACAGTTCAAGTTCATTCAACAACTATCAGCTGTTATAGTGTGTATACATTTTTGGGGACACCCAAATATGTGCATGAGGTACATGAGTGGGGGTGAATGGGCCAGATTTATACAAATGATGAAGGAAAATTAATTCAGCCCAGGGCTCTCCACTCTTCACGAGGGAGGCCTTCTGGGGGCCCAGGGACATGAAGGACGGTGACCCACTGTGGGTTCTTGGCTTCATGCAGGAAAACATTCAAATTCAAGCCAGCATAGAGGTTAAAGTGGGGGTGAGTTTATTTGTGAAACAGGGAGACAGAGAGTGGGCTACTCCACAGACAGAGCAGCGCCCCCTTTAGCAGAAGTTGCTTCCTGTATTGAGGTTCATTTAATCAGGGAAGAGGGTAGTCAAAGAGGGGAAGGAATATTCAGCATCTTCCTGGGAAAGGGGTGGAGCTTCCTCAGAGGCGCTCCTTTGGGCATTTTGTGTCCTTACATGGGTTTTCTGTTTCTCTGCTCCTGGCGGCTCAGGGAGTGTCGTCTAGCATGCTAATGTATTACAGTGATCGGATAAGGACACCCTGCTGGACTGAGCTGGTCCCTGCGGGGTTTAGGCCATAAATTCCATGAGGAGTGGTCTTCCTTCCTCTTGACAGCTCCTGTAGCTTTTATGGATGGCAGCTGTTCTGTCCTATACCTGATATCATAGTTGCACATTAGAATCACCTGGAGATTAAAAAAATATTGATGCTTGGGTCTCTCTCCAGAAATCAGAACATGGGAGGGTGTGGTGTAGGCATAGATATTTGTAAAGACTCCTCAGCTGATAGCCAAGATCGAGACTTACTGATAACTAATAGAAAATCACTTCTTAGAAGTGTCTCCAGCCAAGGGGTTTCCGCCTAGAACCAGACTCCAGCCAACACACACTTGTGGACTTTATCTAGTGTTCTATAGGCCGCCTGTGTGGGCACTGCTCCCCACTGTCTGGCTCTTGCTCACTTTCAAAACAAAACACAGCTTTTCTTCAGTTGAACTGGAGCACTTAGGATATTCCGGAAATGTTGAATAAAATGATCTGAAGTAGCATCGACTGCCTTTATTTCAAATGTAGTAAAAAACATATTTTTTCAAAGGTCCTGATTCAGATGTGAGAAGATTGTTGTTTGAGTGTGGATGACAAGGCTGTTTTGTATCTCAAGGGCCTTGGAGCAGCCATCTTTCCCTGTGCAGTTCAAAGGATGCCACATGTCTCATGTGACCCGATTCCTTCCTTAGACATGGCCTAAAACTCTCCTTAGGGGGAAAAAATCATACTATAGGTAACTTACAGACCTATGGACTTGTTAATTTATTTTCTATCGGTTAGAATTTTGGTCTATTTTGTTTACTACGATGTGCCCCACACCTAGAACGAAACCTGGCACATTGTGGGCACTCACCCATTACTGGATGGAAAACATGGTGTGTGTGTCCCCGATAATCTCTAAAATCCTATCCAAATAACTGGGTTTGCCTTGCTTCTCTGTAACCAAATCTTGGCCGAAAGCCCTAGACTCCCAGGGGTGGAACTTCCTATCTTAGGGAGAACCCAGGCTCCGTGGCCTATGGTGCAACCTTGTCACCTGTCTGTCCTGCCCATCTGGAGCTCTGCCAACTGCCTGGGATGGTGGCTGGTCACTTCCTTGTCCGTGTTCAGTCAGTCAGTTGGGGTCTTTGTTTGAACCCCTCCTCTCTGGATCCATCTGCTGGCTGAGACCTCACGAGGGTTCACGTTCTTACTTTCCCCTTAAGCCAGCACCCCGCTCTGGTCAGGTGCTCAGCTCCTGGAATTTTGATATACTGGTCAATCCCAGTCCTGCCTGAGCATCCCCTTGAACATCCTTAATTATACGCCAGGCTGGCTCAGATCACAGGAATAATGATTCTTTCTACGGTGGCAGTGGAGTGTGTGGGGTGGGGAAGACGCCTCCGGAGGACTGGACTGTGGATCTGAAATGACTGATGAGGCCTTGCGGCCAAAGCCTCCCAGGGCCCTGCTGGCCCCAATGGGGGATGGGCAGCTGGAGATGGGGGAGGGTCCTGTTTCTCCTCTGGCCTCTCCTAACCCTGACCCTAACCCTAACCCTAACCCTAACACCAGAGCCAGAGCTCTGGCTGTTGATCTTGTGATATAGAAACTTCTGGAAGCAGGACCGAGAGTGGAAACTGGACGTTGTTCCTGGCCTATTTCACAACACTTTTCTCCAGGAAAGGAAAAAAAAAGCCTCAAAAGCCTCGTTCTCTTCATCCCCAGTGTTACATAACCTAACATTTTCCTTGCTGGTTGAAAGAAATACCCTTTCTTTGCCTAAATAAATAAGACACAAACTCTGGGGCCGGCTGCTTCCTCCGCTTGAGCGCTTCCTGGGGACCTGGCTGTTTTTGTGGGCTTCACGGTGGCCCACAGCTCACCTCGGTCCTTCTGGGCGTGTGGGTTCTGCCAAAACACCTTTTAAACGTCCCAACAAGCCGCTCACACAGACGCAAGGGTAGTGGCCTCCACTCTGGAAGGCGGGCTCAGTGCAGGGTCGCTGCTCCTTCCATCTCTTAAGTGCACAAACGCCACAGAGAGACCTGAGAAATGAAATGGTTAAAAAATCTGGAGACTACCCTAGCCGGTTGCTCAATGGTTAGAACGTGGGCCCATGGACTGAAGGGTCGGGGGTTTGATTCTAGTCAAGGGAGGAAACCTTGGCTGCAAGCTCTATCCCTGCCTCAGTCAAGTGCAGCAGGAGGGAGACAACCAATGGATGTGTCTCTCTCACATCAACGTTTCTCTCTCTCGCCCCCTCCCTTCCATGCTCTGTAGAAATCCATTGAAACAATATCTTCAGGTGAGGATGAACAACAACAACAAATCCAGAGGGACAAACACGCACAGGCAGGTCAGCTGTCTGTCTTTAGAGGAAACCTAGTGATGTGGTATTCGACCCTTTATCTCTTAGTATAGGTCTTTGACTTCCCCATGGAGCGTTTGATAATTTTCCCATGCCTAAATACCTCTTTCCGTGGTCTGTCGTTTGATTTGTTCACCCCTTGGTCTTCATTCCCTTTCCTTTGTTTTCCTGTTTGAGAAAAACAAATAGCACCTTGACCTGACCTGCAGAGGCTGAGCTACTCCATGCTCTCAGACTGAGGCTTCCACCTCGCATTCCCCTGAGGAAGAAGTGCTAGTGGTGGAGAGGGAGGGATAGAGGTGGATCTCTGGGGGCACCGTCCATGCATTACTTACTCTCAGCTCCAGGGCTGCTGCAGATCCAACCTGGTCATCGCTGAATAGACCTAAGTGTCGAGAACCTTCAGAAGGAAAGGAGAACGTTTTTGTAGACGTGTGTGTGTGTGTGTGTGTGTGTGTGGCAGTTTTTAAGTTGCTAGTTTTTAAAAATCAGCACTTTTAAAAAAATATATTTTATTGATTTTTTTACAGAGAGGAAGGGAGAGGGATAGAGAGTTAGAAACATCAATGAGAGAGAAACATCGATCAGCTGCCTCCTGCACACCCCCTACTGGGTATGTGCCCGCAACCAAGGTATATGTCCTTGACTGGAATCGAACCTGGTACCCTTGAGTTTGCAGGCCGACGCTCTATCCACTGAGCCAAACCGGTTAGGGCAAAGTCAGCACTTTTTAATGGAAACAACTCGACCAAGAATCTGTCACAGAATTTTGAGGCCTATTAAAACGAAGTTTAGTGAGAAAAAGAAAAAAAGATCTTTTTGGAACTTTACAAGTAAAATGTTCAAGAATGAGAAATGGCTATCCTAATTTATTTAGGAGGAAAGGTACAAATTGTAAAACTTTACTAATTTGGTAAAAGGTGATTGTTTTGAAAAAGAAAAGTAATTATATAGGCAATGTTAAAAATTGCTAAAAATTAAAAAGAATAAACATGATAGTATATAGGATAGCATATTAAACATCACATTTACAATGACAATCCCATTCCTTTGGTATTCTATGTTTCATTAGGCTTCTTAAAGATTCAGATAACATTTCTAGAGACTGTTCTCAGAAGACTGCACATGTGTTTATGTAGCCAAAAGGTTGGGTATGATATTAGAGGGTTCTGGAATCATCCATATGGGTCTTTGGAAGGTGGAGTAAGCAAACTAGTAAGGCTAGAAAGATTTTATGAAAGAGAAATACAGCTATACCGAAATAAACAAAAATTTAGTTGTGAGGAAAATGATGGTAAACACATTCATTGCCCAAGTAATGACACAAAATACTATGTATTTTAAGCATGTTTTACATTTATGGTAACCTTGTGACCCAGATGCTTGTTTTTTATTTGCAATTATTCTCTTATTTAATGCCAACACTGCAATTTAAATATGTTTTTATTGATTATTTTAGAGAGAGAGGAATAGAGAGATAGAAGCATTGATCAGAGAGGAACATTGATTGGCTGCCACCTGCCTGCCCCCTACTGGGGATGGAGCCCACAACCCAGGCATGTGCCCTGACTGGGAATTGAACTGGTGACTTCTTGGTTTATGGATTGATGCTCAACCATTGAGACACACCGGCCGGACAACACTGTACAATTTAAATATGCTATGTCCTGTCTAGATGTAATCATCTAGTTCTATTCCTTGTTTCCTATGTTTTTATTTTTTGCTTCTGGTCCCTATTTCAAGGACTTTGAAGGTATTGGGACTTGGGGAACAATAGTTTCCAGTCTAGATTTTGACATTATAGAAGAACTTTTCCAAATCTTTACAGGGATGTACTTGGGGGCTGAAGCTACTCAGTGCCCCTGTAGATGGTCAATCTCTACTGTTTCTATTGCTTGGAGAGCAAGGTGATGTAGGTCTCCTCGGACAATGGGGATGATAGAGAGATGTGGATAGATAGGACTTTCTGTCCCTTTAATTCACACTGAGATTTATTTGAATGAGAAAAGGCTGTGTCCAGGCATTTTGTGAATTACCGCCATGGAGCTAGATACATTCCCAGGTAACCTACAATCAGTTGGTGGTAAGAGGTGTGGGAGGTACATAGGTGACTCAGCACCAGACTGAATTTGCCACTTACCTTAAGAGTGTTACCAAGTGTCCAGGAAAAGTGTTTCAGTTCTGCTGAATCAGTTACCAGATTGTCATACAATTCACATGTCATACAATCTCCTTTCCTAGACACAATATCCTCAAGGTCATGTCTAGGCATCCTTGTCTGGCACAGAGGAGATGCTTCATAAGGACTCGTTGCTGGAGGAGAGAGGTGTAGGCAGTGTGCTGTGGGGATTGAGAGGTCAGTGAGAACAGGGCAATGCTGGGCCGTCAGGAAGGGCTCCATGGAGAAGGCGTTCTTTGAGATGAACCTTGAAGAAGTGGCAGGACCGTAACTGAGCAGATGGGAAAGAGGCCAAAACCTACACATAGGATCCTGGGAAAAAGGAAAGAAGTGGCTTGATCAGAGGTTGAGGCTGGAGAGATTATCTGGGAGATGGTGAGTGGTTTGTACTTTGTTCTTGTAATGACACAATGATGGTGATTAGTCGGGAAGGTAGTTTGGTGAAGGTATGTTTGATGGGTTAGAAATAGAGGCTGTGTGGCAGTCAAACCGGCCAGGACACTGTTATAACAGTCCAACTGCGAGCTGAAGAAGGTGAATAATGATCTGGAGAAGGAAATCCAAGCGATAGTGACTGGAGATATTGTGGAGGTGGAGTCTGAAGTTTGGCAATTCATAGTTCCCTACATTACAGTGGTCGGCAAACTCATTAGTCAACAGAGCCAAATATCAACAGTACAACGATTGAAATTTCTTTTGAGAGCCAAATTTTTTAAACTTAAACTATATAGGTAGTACATTGTTATTAATTTAATTAGGGTACTCCTAAGGCTGAGGAAGAGCCACACCCAAGGGGCCAAAGAGCCGCATGTGGCTCGCGAGCCGCAGTTTGCTGACCACGGCCCTAGAACGTACCAGCCCAGGAAAAAAATGGGATGAAAATAACAATAGCACAGTTTTTCTCTCCCTGCTCTCCATCAACTATTTTACAGCCTGCAGTCCTTCTGAAATTTTCCTTCCCCCGGCGCCAGGTAAATAAACAGATGCTGCAGAACCTGCCACGAGTGCTGAGTGTCCCTGCAGGGCCCGCCGAGGCCACCAGTGGCAGCCAAGGCTGGTGCTGCTGGTGCCAATCAGAGGTGCCAACACGGGCAGGCTGACGTGGGCATCTCATCCAGCGGGAGGACTCCTCACTCCTCACCTTTATCTAGTCTAGGAATCGGAGCTCCCCTTTGCTTTCACTGTCTCACAGAGACTTTTCTTCTGCCTTTTCTAGCAACCGCTCATTTCATCATGAATTAGGTGTTTGTGCAAGATGAGAAGTTGACGGAATTAGGACAAGTTCTGTGCTGTATTTAAAAATCATTTTCCTCTGGCACTGTCCTTGGCCTTGGATGAGATTTGTGAAGTTTCCTTTTGCCCTTAGAAGGACACCTTCCATGAAAATAAACTCCTGGAAGGGCCACCTCTCTTTGAATCGTGGTGGAGACCCATCTTCCCACTGAGAAGTATGTGCATTTGTGTATCTGGTGACCAAGACTGATGGGTGGTGGTGGTGGTGAGAGACTGGGTTTTAGAGAGAAGGGCGAGGGGCAGGGTCTTGCAGGGAGTAAAAAGGGTCAGAGAGAGATTTTCTCTGCTCAGCAGAGGAAATAGCTTTTCCATATGAAATCACTATATTCTCCAGAAGTTATTTCCTTTGTCACCTCTATTGATATGAAAGCCCATTTATTTTCGTAAGAATTTTTTTCGATAAGTATTTTTTCACATAGGATGTTTGTGACTTCATATGTATTTATTTCTATATAAAGGCATGTGATTATGAAGGCAGATTGTAAAGGCCTTTCTATAGATAAAGTGTAAGGTTTAATTGAATTTGTTGATCTTTTTGCAAAAGTATTTTCTGCTCGACTTTGTTATTTGAAGAAATACAGTCCCTTTTCATTTCTTATCTTTTTTTTTAAGAGACTATTCTTATCCCTATAAGGTTGAACTAGAGAGTTCCAATGTTGTGCAAATGATAGTAGAGTCATCAGGTATTGGTCATATTAAGGCTATTTTCAAATACCCTGGACTTGTACATTGAAAACAGGGCTGCTGGCCTGGCCAGCGAGGCTCAGTGGTTGAGCATTAACCTATGAACCAAGAGGTCACTGTTCAATTCCTGGTCAGGGCACATGCCTGGATTGTGGACTCAATCCCCCATAGGGAGCGTGCAGGAGGCAACCCATCAATGATTCCTTCTTATCATTGATGTTTCTGTGTCTCTCTCCCTCTTTCTCTCTCTCTGAATCAATGAAAATATATTAAAAAACAAAACAAAACAGGACTGCTGGATTTTGTGCTTTTTGCCACAAAAACTAGTACCTGTGATCTGAGATGAATATTTTAGTTACACTCTTTTCATGGCAAGAAACACAGACTCCTTTAGATACCTGGTCATTGGGTTATGGAAGAATTTGTGTGATGTCCACAACCCTGCCTGTGACCAATGCAACTGTAGCCAGACCGTGCCATGTGCCAATGGGCCCAGGGCCACATATTTGTTCATTTTGGCTCAATGGTTTCTCTGTCCCTGCATAACTTCACTTGCTAAGGGCCTTTGCTTACCATGGTCTCCACTCTACCCCAAGACTTCCTTCCTGCCTGTGTGTCTCACTGGCTCTCTCTAGGTTTCCAAAATGTATACTCCCAAGAGCTTGAATGTAATTGGTCAAGTTTATCTTGTCACGTTAGGTCATGTCCTTGGCCACTGGCCTATCCTGGTCCTATGGATGTGACTTGGTTGTCTAGGCAACAGGAGCCTAGGGCAGGGCCATTTCCCTGAGAAAGGTGAGTGAGTGGGTGCTCAGGTACTGACTGATATCTCAAGGCAAACAGAATTTCCATTTCGATTGCTCTTCACGGGGACCGGAAGCTCTGAGCAGCTTCTGTAGTGTGATAGCTTCTGGAAAGTGTTCAGAGCAGTGCTCAATTTCCATTTCCAATTTTCCATCCCACGTCTTTGCTAATAAGGACAAATGAAGAATCTGCGCCATTAACTATGTAATTGAGTCCCAAACTCTGCTGTCAGCCAGGCGTCAGACAAAAACACACACTCCAAAGCAAAAACCTGGTTTTTATTTTCACCGGCATCACCCAGGATCACAGCAGGGTTTTGCCTGCGTGACCCAGACAGATTGCACCAATTTTCTGCTTTTTTGCTTGTGGAGTCCAGGCTGTTAGTGGTCTCTGGTGGAATGACAGGACATATTATAAAAAGGTTGGAACCTGGAAGGATTTCTAGAATAATATTTATGGCTTTCCTTAAATTGGCCTTTTCTTCTAATTTGTTTTCCATTCTTCAGTTTATCGAATAACAGTGAATGCAATTTAATTAGAAAATTTTCCTCAAAGGAGATTTTTTTTTCTCTAAGAAAGCACCGAATATTTAAAAAGAATGTTAATCCAAGCAGACACTTTAATTTTTAGTGATTTCATTAGAATGGTAAACTTCAAGATGATTCATAAATACATTTTGTATCACTCTGTAGAAACTGTTGCTACCCATACACTGATAACCTCTCCATTTTTTTCCTTCCCATGAAGACACATATAAACATGCACGTTCCCATATTATGTTCTTGAGTGCTGGTTTGGATTCTGCAGTGGAATGGCAAAATCTTGGCACTTGAGGTGACCACCTGAGTCCAGCTGACGCCAGCTGTGAAATGTTGGTATAGACACTTAATCTTGGTATCCCATGGTTTCCTTATTTGTAAAATGAGTTTCTAACAGTGCTTCCCTCACTGGGTTGTTAGGAAGGTACTTAGAAGAATAGTATCTGACTTCTAGTATGTGCTCTGAAGACAATTGCTGTTATTTTTATTCTCGCTCACTTGAGAAAGCACTTGTTGGGCTGCAAGTAAACGTCACTGATAGTTATTGAAGAACAACTGATCCAGTTTATATTGTATATTATAGGGTTATATTTTCTAATGAAAAGAAAATAATCTATAGCCTTCAGTTCAGAATCTACTGAATGTCCTATTTGGAGACGTGGTGCTCTCTGTCTCGATGTGTACAACTGATTTTAACAGGAAACTAAATGCTGTTTGAAAAGCATAGTTCCCGCATTTTGGCAAATAAAATAAATGATTTTGCTTTCAAAACGTTTAAGCTGTTCAAAACATTTTGTTGAAGAATTTACCTTTTGCCAGAAACCATAATGAAACGAATAAAAAGCTAATAACTCCCCCTCCTACAAAGCATTAGCATACGTGATTGTTCTTTTTGTAAGGGAATCTTGTTGCAATTTCATGTTTCTTAAAAATGAAATACTTTACATATTAGCTAAAAGGCATCCTGCTCCATGTAGTCTGTGGAAATGAACCCCAGACAAATGTGCATTGTCACCTTATTTTATGGGTAACTCACAAGTATAGAGAAGACTGAAGACGGGTTAAGATCCTTTCTTTCAAAATGTTTTAAACTGTTGATGATGAGAATTTTTTTCTTTTCTAAGCCGATTATGCGATTCACCTGTTGCCCTACAGATGTAAACTTGCACCTGGAGATCCTAGGGTGCCCAGCAGCCAGACAGGCGCCTCCCCTCATCTTCTCTACCCTCCTCACTTCCGAACACCAGCCTTTCCTCCGATTTGTAGAGTAGGAAAATCTAATATACTGGTATGTTTAAAAAGTCCTTTATAATGCACACTACCTAAAGCACAGCAGACTTTGTAAGGTATTGGCATTTCAATATTATTTTAAGAAGCTCCAATTTTACTTCTTAGCCCATTTTTTTTTTTTTTGCTTTGGAATGTTGATCTCAGAGTAAACAAGCCCAAACACCCACCCACCCTTAAGTGGCTGCAGGAAATGCCGGACAGTGCACGGAAAGGTCACACGACAGAAGGGAAGGCTGCGGAGTCAGAGAGACGAGAAGCCTCTGTAGGTTTCGCCGCCAGGAGCCCATTAATCAGCGATAAGCGTGCGGAGCGGCTGTCCGGTCAATGGCTGAACCAGAGCGTTAGGGAAACGCTCACCAGAGACGTGTCCACGCTTGCTCGTAGCTGTAACTGATTTTGGATGAACAAAATTTACGTCCTGCATGAATGCTTTATTTATTTTTCCAGCTCGGCATGCCTGTCTAGACTTCAAGCTGGATTAGCCTGAAAGAGGAAATCAGCTGGGTTACAGAAAAACACTGCCGGCCGATGAGGCAGCTCACCGACCCCTTGTGAACCGTCGGCCTTGACCCCAGGGCTGAGAAAGGGAGAGTGGGGCCTGGTGTGCAGAGAGGAAGGCACCCCTCCTCTGCTCTGCAGGGACAGTTTCCATTCCTAGTCAAACGGTGGTGCTAGTTCTTTAGTTTTGAGTGACTGCATTTCCTAATTTCATGGTCAGAACAGCCTCCTGTCTTCTGCCTCGGAGCCGATTTCACCAAAACTGAAAATGCAGGCTCCATGCTCAGCAGCTCCTTAACGGGCTCGGAAGGTTAGCTCCTTTCTCTAGCCCAGGCCATAGCATCAGAAGACAGGCTTTGAGGGACATTCTTCTCAAGTAGGTACTCCTGTTTCTTCTCTCTCCATTTTTTTTTAAATTTTATTTTTCCTTTTCGCTCTCTGTGCTACTATTTACAAGCATGAGGTAACTTGGGAGCTTCCCTCCCATGTGAAAAGATGTTCCTTTTTCTCGGATCGCTCCAGGGATATGTTGCTGACACGTGTTGCTGCGACTTTAAAAGGTTAAAGCTAAACTCGGCCCAGCGGACACTCACTTTGGGAGGAGTGCTCAGCTGGTTCAGAGGGCAGCCTGACTCCCCTGGTCGCAGCCCGGCTGCCCGCCCGCCTTGCCCTTGCATTGTGTGTTTAGTGGGTTTGACTCTAGCTGTGAGGAACTGTGTTGTTGAAATGCGTCGGAATTTTAAAAGTTACTCATCGGACTGATGGCGGGCCGGCCTGCACACATCCCCTGTTTCCTTACTCCTTGGTGCTGTAATTTATGGGAGTTTGAACGAAGCAATCTGAATAAGCCATGGTTTGTTCCCCGAAGGCAGTCGAGTTTTCTGAAAAGCTACGCCATCGAGCAATGCGAGAGGGAGACACCCCGTGTCTGCCCTGAGCTTTCAGGCAAGTTCTCCGCAGTCCTGCTGCCCCAGTCTGCTCTTCTGTGCAAGCAGATGAGCCCTTTGGGCAGCAGGACGGGGGTGCGTTCGTGCCTCCCCCGCACACCGGGTGCCTGCCGTCCTGAGGTGGCAGCCACGGAAGGCAGGCAGGATACTTTCATTTTGGCGAGAGGAACCACCGCTCCAGGAAATGTGCATGAGGCTGTAAGTTTCATGCTTTGTCAGGAGGGTAAACATTTCTCCTTCTCTCAGATGTGCCCATGAAGCCAACTTGATATAAGGGTTGGGCTTTATCAGGACTTGGGTCATGGCACTGATTGCCCTTCAAAGGTGCCAGATTTCTATTGGTATCTATGGACCAGATCAAATCGCCTTGCAGAGCAACTCCAAGAAAGAGGTTGCTGGGAAAATCATCTGGTTTTTATGTGTTTATATACATGCATGTATATAAACACACAGGTATATATGTATGTGTGTGTATGTATATATATAAAAAAAATGAAGTTGGGCCGTAACTGGTTTGGCTCAGTGGATAGAGCGTCGGCCTGTGGACTGACGGGTCCCAGGTTCGATTCCGGTCAAGGGCGTGTACCTTGGTTGCGGGCATATTCCCAGTGGCCAGTGTGCAGGAGGCAGCTGATCGGTGTTTCTCTCTCATCGATGTTTCTAACTCTCTATCTCTCTCCCTTCCTCTCTGTAAAAAATCAATAAAATATATTTTTTAAAAAATGAAGTTGGATGTGAACTTCTGAGACCTAGGGTTCAGAGTTCATTTCTACCCAATAAAATTCCTTCCTATTTCTCAAATGCAAATGTTCGTTCCGATGTCATTACTGTCCTATGAAGATATTAGGCCTCGGCATGCACGGCTATAATACTCCAGAATTTGGACACAATATTGTAGAGGTTGTTAGATTTTCAAAGAGACGAGGAGCAAAAATAATGTAAATATCAGAGATGTGACATGTAGGGGGGAAAAAGCAAAATTTTGAATATGAATATAAAGGTTATGTTTACTAGCAGGATATTTTTCTTAGACTCTTGGGGGATATTTGTTTTGTTTTATTGCTCGTGACAGCCAAGGAAAGGAAGAAAGCTCATGCGTCTTAAATTTGCAGTAAGAACAAAGTTAAGCAATTATCTCTCATTTCAAAGAACTGTATCTTTCACTCAGTTTAGGATTTAGAGGTAGGTTCTGTCTGCCTTCCCCCCACCACTCCCTCTAGACCTCTATACAATAGAAATATACACACTGGGCGCCTGCTAAACAATTTCGTATTGTTATCTATGGGTTCTCTGAGTGTCCATATTCGTTTAGCCCAGTTGGTCAGAGCAACTGCTGGGGCTCAGGGCCCAGTGGTTGGGCTTCAGTTTGCTTTGGACAGAGAACAGCTTTGTTTCATGGTTGCAGACTGTCTGCAAAGAAAACAGGCAAGAATGACGGTGACCAGCTCTGAGTAGACTGTGCACATTGTACAATATCCATGGCACAAATTCCATCGATGTCGGTTGAGATGTGGTCCTGCACACTCGTCTTTATTCGGGCTTGTACCATCTCTTCACCCCTAAAAATATTATTCTAGAAAGCTTGTACTTCTGCTCAGGTCTTCCATAGCAGTCGCTCGCTCTTCGGTGAGGACTTAGCCATTCGGTCCTTTAATTCAAGTCCACAGGAGACGGCGGAGTTCACAGCTCCCTCCGCTGTCTAGCTGTGCAATTTCACCTTTGGCCTCAAATTCCTCACCTGCAAAGTAAGGGTATTATGAGTAACTGGCGGATATAATTGTATGGAGCAAATAAGATTAAACCACTCATTAAGCTGCTTAAAGTCTTCAAGAGTCAGAAACTCATTTTCATTCTAAGCCTAGTACAGTGCCTGATAGTAAGTACTGTTTGAGTAAATGACCGGAGCTCATGGTCAGCACCATAGCTACCAATGGTCAGCACCGTCGCTGCTAGGAGTTTGCATTCATCTGACTATAACTTGGAACTTGAGCTGAATCAAAAAGGGCAACACACCCATCCGGTTGAGCAGGCCCCTGTGGACATGCTGCTGCTTTTGAAATGAGCATGAAGCGTCGGAAGAGAAAGCGTGGAAACCTCCAACATCCTTCCCTCTGTTGTTCCTCTCCTTTGTGACTGTAAGGACAGTCACACTCCTTTGTGATGAGACGAGTAGTAAAGAAAATGCTGTGAGGGTAGGTAAAAAACTTGTTACATTTATTTTTGGCATCAAGAGAAGCATTTTACTCCAGCCGGGTGCCTCAGTTGGTTGGAGCATTGTCCCATGCACCAAAAGCGTTGCAGGTTTGATTCCCAGTCAGGGCACATATGGGAGGCAACTGACAGATGTGTCTCTCTCTCCCTTACTCTCTTTCTAAAATCAATATACATATCCTCAGTGAGGATTTAAAAAAAAGTGTTTTACTTGTTCTTGGGCAAGGTGTGAGTCTGTGTACATGTAGAGTTATGCTGTAACTTCAATCCTACTTGAAGCCTGGGTTAGCCTCTCTCACTATCTTTACAACAATTATTTACTGCCCATGAGATGGTAGCAAAAGCAATTATATCAGCACCCAATGTTTAGGGGTTTCTTACTTTGCACAGTGCTGTTTCTAGGTGTTATCAGATTTAATGCTGACAATGATCTTAACTGGTAAACAATAGAATGATTCCAATTTTACAAATGAGGGAACCAAGGCTTTGCAAAGTTAGGTAATGTGTCCAATGTTAACCACTTTATAAGTGACAATCCTAAAACTGGAAGATCAGTATTTTGAAAGTTCATGCCCTCTGCTATTAGTTGATACAATATTAATTTCTGACGTTTTTGATCAGTCTCATCCTTGCCTTGGAGAAGCAAGCTCAGCTTGCTTCAGAGAGAATAGGCGGATCAGAGAACATATACTTTCTCGAAGCTTCAGTAGCTTCATCTGTGAAAGGGGAGAACGATACTGGACTTACAGAAGTTTGCTGGCTATTGATGAGGATTAAATTAAGTAAACTATGTAGAAGAGCTTTGTAAAAAGTTCAGTTTAATAAAATGCATGCTTTTATCTGGAAGGTATAAATCATTTCCTAGTTACATGTAAAACCTTGTCACCAAGTGACTGAGAGTAGCCTGGGTGTGGTGCTATGGAATGGGTGTGAGAGGCGGTTGACAATGACCTGAAGGGCCCTAGAGTGTGTGCCCTGTCACAGTGTGGGCCAGGAGTCTGGGCCTCCCGGCCACGTGGCTGAGCTTGAATGTGAGCATGGCAGGCAGGATGGGAGGAATGGCTGAGGACAGCCTCAGGGAGCTGCTGCTCACTTCTCCGACCACTCCTCTCCCTGCTCACCCTGCAGTCTTCAGGAGGCTCCCTGACTTCTCCTAGCGGACAGGTGGCTAGGAGCTTCCTGGACCTCCAGTTACAAAAACCACAGTGACTTAGCGGCCGCACACCTGGAACCTCATTCTTTTAACCCCAGCCTTCAAGAGCTTAATCTGGCTCCACTCTCCTATTTGTAGCTGCTCCAACTCTCAGTTCTTTGGTGTTTCCCGCTAAGAATGGATACAAGTGGGCACCATCTTCCAGGTCCTTTGTGGGCACTGCCAGTGACAGTGGGGAGAGACAGGCCACAACAAAATCACAATCATGGGGAAGTTGAAAGTCTAAGACTTGCTCAGGGGATGAACTCATGGCTGCTGTGCTAGGTCCCCGTGCTTTGCTGGCAGAGTAGAGAGCCCCTGGCATTAGGTCTCCTCCCATCCCATCCAGCTGTTCTCTTCTCCAGTGGCAGCTGAGCTCTCTGAACACACCTCTCCCCCTGGGTTGTCCCTTTAGTTAAGCGGATGGTCTGCATTTCTGAGACCTCCTGGCTCTGCTGTTCATAGAAGTGGCCTCATTGGGCTATTTCCTTTCGGAATTCCAATAAAGATACTAAGGAATCCACAAGAACTTTTGAGTTTATCTGACAGAAAACATTTGTCCTTTGTACATTCATTTTTATTTACTATAGCCAATCATTTGTCAGGATTCGTTTTCTTAAAACCAAAATAAGGAAAGGAGTCTAATTAAAGATGATCACATCATAGCTTTAGCCCATTTTAATCTACTTCACTTTAAAACTATGTGACAAATAAAGATATAATTTTTTTATATGGAGGTTTGAAAATCCTCCTTGCACTGAGTTTTACTATGGAATATTTAGAGATGAAGGTTAGTCAGAATCCAATATAGTTTAACTTGACAAACATGGCTAGGCTCTTTTCCTGATTATATTTAAGGAGTGAGTAATATTTACAAGGGCCCGGCTGTGGTTTATTCAGATCTGTCCCAGAGTCTCTGCTCCCAGCCAGACAGAAAGTGCCCCCAGTGCAGAGATGGGGTTTGTTCAGACTGGCACTCACTCCAGTGCCTTGCCAGGGGCTGGGATACCCAGGGAGTCGGGGCATAACTGTTGTGTTCAATAGTGCCCAACAAGTTCTTTGAGCTCAGGGCATTTACTATCACTTATGGTCAGTAAGGCACATAATATGACATCACATTATTGCATAATGCCTATAGTAGACCATACTATCACATAATATAATAAGGTACTTTGGGAGTGACGAGCACCATGGTGTGGAAGCATAAAGAGAGGACGTTATTTCTGGTTGAGGGAGAAATGGGGAAGGGATGGGTGTTTCTAGAGGTGGGTGAGATGGAAGGGATGCTGTCACTATTTGCCCATGACTTTAAAGATGGGTTATGTTTATACAGGAAGATACAAGGACAGGGAAGGCCATAAGTAGAGACATGGAGAAAAAGTGTTAGGGAATCATTAGCCAGCCTCCGAGGAACATAGGTAAGAAGCATGCAGGGAGGTGGTATGTGATCATTCAGGAATGGAGTTAATGTCATATTTTTGGACTTGCTAGTGTAGGCATTAAAGATTTTGGAGTAGAGTTGGAATGAAATAAAAACTTAACCTTAGAAAAACACTGTGTAGATTGAAGTTTTCAGATGAAAAGGGAGTACGTCAATTTGGAGGTGATTAGAATAGTTCAAGAGAGTTATAATAACATTTAAAAATTATTTAGGACTTGCTCTTTGAAATGATTGCTTATGGTTGTAAAGAGGATTTTGTTTCAAAAGTGACTAGTGGAGAAAGAAGTAGGCTGGCAGTAAAAAGAAATTACTCTGCTACTGATGTGCTGAGTAACCTTAGTAAACAACTTGCGTGCTCAGCGCTCTGTTTTCCCATCTGTAAAGTGGGCATAATAACTACAAACTCCCATCCAAGATTCTGCTAGTGATACAGTGAAGACATGGCATCATTCTATTGGTTTATGTGCTTTATGCTTTAGGGAATGGGGGCACTGAATTCAGTGATTTGAGGATAGAAGGAAGAAGTCAGATTGTACTTTCTCTTTTCTTCTTTTTTTTTTCTCTCCTAAGGAGAAATAACAGGTAAGGGTGCCAATTAAAAATAAAAAAGAAAAGGCAAAGACTTATTGGGGGTGGGGCTTGGGGAAAGGCCAACACACTAAGTAATTTAATTTCAGTTACAATAAATCTCAAATGATGACACTATACTCCTGAGAATGTGTCATGGTGGACAATGCCTGGCTTTGTATTTTAAGCAGAAGTGCAGGGAGAGGGTGACATTATAATATTCGGCGTGAAGAACATGGTTCATGTCGGTTTGTTGGTCTATTTCTCCAGATCGTGTAGGCTTCACAAATCGAGGTACTTCAAGTCTAGTTTGTGAAGGAAAATATTCATAGAAAAATGTTTTCTAGGAAAGGAAAAAGCAGAAAGCAATGGTCTCCTGCTTGCTATGGCACTCGTGTCGCATAAACAATATTAATGTAGTTGAGTAATAAGCACTCAGAGCAGTTCACAAATTATTCATGTTCAGGCTATGCAGGGCCCTTCTTCACTTCCTTCTCACCACCTGGATTCTATCCATTTTACTCCTCTCTCAGCACTTGGAATACAAGCCAAATTTAAGTGTGCCAATTTTCTGCTTGTTAGCAGTCATGGTAATATGTTGTCCAGTGGGGAAAGGGATTTATAATGCTAAATGAAGGGAGGTTTTTGGATTGTTTGAAACTTTAATTTGTTGATGGCATTCCTAAAATCCATTACCGCCGATATCTGAGAATTGAGTACATTAGACAAGTTTGTAGACTTACAAAAGTGTAGCTAGTGAGGGCTGCACTTGACTTCTTTATGCAGCTCTTTAGTTCAAAATTTATTGCCAATTTTATTTATCAAACTTATTCTCAGAGGAGTTGTGTTTTCTGTGGCCACAAGGAAACATCTGTGAGCTTAAACCTTAGAGGCATATAGCCAGTTAGAACATTTGGCCTATAAAGCTTAGATTGTAGAAGAAAAAAATTAATCAAGGCAACCCTTAAAAATATCAAGAAGGCAACTAAAAAAATGTCTTATCACAGACAAACTTAAGTATTGAGTTCATGTTAATTAAGAAATGTCAGAATCCATAATGAATCAACTAGGACTGTCATATTATGGCAAGTTTGGAAGTTGATGTCAATCTCTACTGCTAGGATTTATGGCAGATTATATAATGGAATCCTGAGTTCCAAGAGATCAAAGGAAATGCTGGCTCTTTCTTCATCCATTCTCTTAGGTCAAGCCTACCCAACAAGAAGCCAAGCGGAGAGTTGAGCAATTATCTGAAGTGGGTGGTAGAGACTGCCAAAACCAGATAATACATAACCAGAAAGTCACCATGGAGGGGGGAAATGTGGGCTGAAAATAGAAGGGATGAGGGCAAAATGTCAAACAATTTGGTCAGTGTCCATAGTCTAAATTGATTGGATAATAGCCAATTCCTTGCTTTGTGTAATTATTTAGAATGAGCCTAAAAGACTGGGGTTAAAAAAATCAAAAGAAGATGCTTAGGCTGTTGTATGTTTGTGCAAAATTTCTCCATATCTGTATTACTATCTGTGACATGTCTAACTCTGAGTTTTTCCAGGGATTGTATTTCACTGTTTTAGATTAGTGGCTCCAAGTGATTGAAGAAGCCCATATGATCTATGGACTCACATGGAGAAAAATTTTCTTTCGTAGATAAATTGAAGGTTATATTTAATTAGCCTTTTCACCTCTATGGCATATGCTTATGAATATTCCATGGGAAATGATTCTTTCTTACCTTTATCACTTTTTTGCATGACAATTTCTGTATCTCCTTGATTTTAGTAGAACATAATGGAGTAAACAAGCCATCTAGAATAGCATTTACATTACTGTTGCTTTAAAAATAAACAACTGTCAAAGTCTCAGATCAATATGGTATTTTTCTCTATTTGATATGGAAACCATAAACCACTTTCTCTGAGCAGATGTTTCCTAGACCGAAAATATAGAGTTCATGGGTCCCTATAAATCTGTCATTGGGTACCTGTTAATTCTGAGTCTCCTTAACTCAACGTTAAACTTTCCATTTGTTGTTGTTTTGTTGAGAGAATGTTAATAAATTAGGTTCATTGCTGCTTGCAAATAAGAAAAAACATAGTCACGCTAGTCTTTTAGATGGAAAAACAAAGTTAAGAAATCAAACAAGTATTTTTTTTCACTTTATCATGTCTTGTATATTTGAAGTCATTAGATAGCATTAAAAAATCTCAGGTTCTTTTTCAATATCTGACACACCCAATGTTTGAAATCCACAGTGAAAATTACCAATGGACTCTTCCTGAGGTACCCTAAGGGAGTCTATTGAAATATCATATAATAAAGTAAAAATTTAGGGAGAATTTTACATGTAAGTAAGGTTTAAGAAAGTTGTTTTACAAATAATAGGATAAAAGTGTGTATTGAGTGGCATTGCTAAATTCCTCACTTGCTTCGTGCAGTGACAGCTTTTCCTATCATATAGCAAAGTCTGAATCTCCCTGGTGAACCCCTACCACACGGCTACCGCAGGTGCAACTCTGCTGTTGAACACCGTTGGAGATACTGTGGCCCATGACTTTTTGCTCTAATGGTAACATTGATCTGCAGAATTGGAAGTCAGCTGTAGACCTGAGTGGACAGAGTAGATGGTGGCCTATGCATTCTGAAAAAAATGCTGGGCAATAGTGTCGATGGTAAATAACTTCTGTCCTATTTCGCTTTGTAAAATACGATGGTCAAGGAATTTGAGCTGAACAGACTAGTGAAACATGATTCTCCAGTGCCTATTGCTAAGTGAGACTGCTTTTATCTTTAGCCACTTGTCTAATTTATTTATTTTTAAATCCTCACTGGAGGGCGTTTTTACCATTGATCTTTAGAAAGAGAGAGAGTGGAAGGGAGCAAGGATGGGGAAGAGAGACAGAGAGGGAAACATCGATGTGAGGGAAACATTGACTGGTTGCCTCCCGCACCCACCCCGACTGGGGCTGGCAGTAGAGCCTGCAACCAAGGTACGTGCCCTTGACTAGGAATTGAACTGAGACCCTTTGCTCTGAGGGCTGACACCCTAACCACTGAGAAAACCAGTCAGGGCAGACCACTTGTTTTATTTATGTGAGGAATCAAATCAGCTTTAATTAAGGAATTCTTTAGAAACCACTCATACCGCCTTTTTGCTCCCTCTTAAAAACAAGTGAAGAAAAAAACTAGAAAGACTACGGCACAAAAACTTCTGCATGTTTCCCAGGGCTATAGTAGCAAATCTTAGCACAGCTCTTTTGAGAAAGGATGGAGGAATTAATCTGAATTTTGAATCACCACTGAGGTATGTGTGAACATATTTGTTTCCTGTTTCTCTCCCCTGACTTCTTCCATGAATACATAAGGCACAATTTGGCCATTGGGTGTGGAGAATAATTTTCCATTTAATTTCTTTGATTGTCAAGTCTGTATTGCCAGAGGACTAGCAGTACACCAGGTATCCCTGTGTGCTCCTTGAAGGGAGGGATACGATCTGTAAGCCACCCCATTAAAACATCCCTTCCAGCCCTGGCCGGTTTGGCTCAGTGGATAGAGCGTCGGCCTGCAGATTCAAGGGTCCCGGGTTTGATTCCAGTCAAGGGCATGTGCCTTGGTTGCGGGCACGTCCCTAGTGGGGAGTGTGCAGGAGGCAGCTGAATCGATGTTTGTCTCTCATCGATGTTTCTGGCTCTCTATCCCTCTCCTTTCCTCTCTGTAAAAAATCAATAAAATATATTTTTTAAGAGAAAAACAAAACAAAACAAAACAAAAAAAACATCCCTTCCGTACACTGTGTGGTTGAAATTTCTTTACATATTATTGGGAAGGTTAGGGAATTTATCTACAATGATCAATAGTATATTCCACATGCAGAAAACCCAAACTTAAAAACAACAACACCTCTTTTATTTCATTCTTGTGTCCCTCAGAGTTCTATCATAGCTGCTAGCAAGTGGAAATATTTCCTGATTTGAATTTCAGAAGCTCCCTTTCTCCTGCCAGTTGGATGATGCTAATAAGAAGCAAAATGTGAGTGTGTGTTTAATTTAACCCTAAAGTAGAACAGCTTCAGAACATAGACTTTGTATATTCAGTTACCTACCAAGAAATGGAGACATGATCCTTACATTCTCAATCATCGAGAAGCTTTCCTATTGAATTTATTATTGAAAGTGACAAGTGGGAGTTTCATAATGAAAGCACACATGTATTTGGTGGACAAGTAGCCATTTCATTTGCATTTTTGATCACTAAGCAATCATGTCATTTTTAATTTAAAATTTAAAAGAGAAAACAACTTACTGATCTTCAGGTCCATTCCTCATGTCCTCCACAGAACATTTCTAAACGACTTAGCAAACCTCTTGGAAAGCCGGGTATATATTACATTGAAAGTGCAAGTTGTCACTGTTGCCAAAAGCCAACTTGAGAGGCTGTGTGCTCATTTAACAGTTTGTGAATCCAGTGCCAGGCATGTGATAGAAAGATTAAAATCCTTTCTGATTTCTAAATACCGTGCCCATACCCTTCAATAGCCAGGAAGTCTGAGTCAACTGAAGAACACTGTAAGGTTTCTTTTTATGTAACCAGCCCAAATTGCGGGGGGAGAGAGAGGAAGGGGGAGGGGGTTAGGACGCTGAGGTGTGGGACACAGTCTGTGTGCCCATCAGCTAGAGATGCCAGTGGACTAGGCCTGGTCTCACTAAGGACCACACTGGCATGTACTGCTCAGCGTGGTAACTTCCTCACTGTAGAGCTGGCTTGAAATTTTGGGAAAATTTTGGTTGGGCCTTGTTTGCCTTGCTGTGCAGGAAATGAAGGTTTCTAGGCAGAGACTTCACTTAGCGACTAACCAAAATGTTAAACCACGTCACTAGTTCCAGGCTTTGCCACTGTCCTCAGCGGTGCGGTGGGACTGGTCGGGCCAGTCTTCTGAGGGTGACTGTTCTTAGGAATTTGGAAGCAACCCCAGCGCCTCTTCTCCAAGGGCATGGCTGCCGGCAGGCTGTTCAGAAGCTTCGGCAAAAACTCCTCTGGCGCAGGACTCTTAAACAGCTGTCGTTCCAATCCTTGTATTAGGAGTTTGAATATTGGATTGTGTGCCCACCACCCAAAGTCAAGTCATCTTCCGTCACTATATATTCGGCCCCCTTTACCCTTTACTACCCGCCCCACCTCCATACAGATCCTGCATCATAGAAATGTTCACTTGAAACCTATATGATCTATTGACCGGTGTCTTTCCCAATAAGTTTAATTTTTAAAAAAAGTCAGAGCAACTGCGAATGATCTCTTGTGGGAATCACAGAACTCCTAACAGGGTGAGCTGAGGGAGCTTCTTACTTCCAAGGAGATGTTGCCTGGAGCTATTTGCCAGCTCAATGCAGACAGTTTGGAGAGCAAGGAGCAAGACAATGAAGCCAGAGGAAGGAAGGAAAAGGTTTTTAAACAAATAAATGAGTTCTCTGCCCAACTGAGGCTGGGGGAAGAACGAATGCAAACCACTAGGAGTTTTTCTATCCGTTACTCCTTTTCTTGTTGTCTGTGTTTCCACACACTTGTCAGTCTCTGATTGGTCTTCTACCTGACGCTGATTATTCCAGAAAGGCCTAGTATGTGCTGTGGCTGGGACTTTGAGAGAGGTCTGAAACAAAGCCATGGGGATTCCAGGGGCCATTGAACTCATTGTGCGTCTATCTGCATAACTGTGCCATTTAGGTAATAGCACCAGAATCATATCCCTCCATTTTTATTACCTTTCCATTTATTAATAAAACAGAACATCAGTGGTCTTCTGCTCCCAAAGGTATTTGGCTCTATTAATTTTAAAATTTGGTCTTAATGTAAACAGAATCTAAGGGCCAAAGAGTACAATATATCCTATGTAATAAAAGGCTAATATGCAAATCAACCCAATAGTCACTATGACGCACACTGACCACCAGGGGGTAGACGCTCAATGCAGGAGCTGCCCCCTGGTGGTCAGTGTGCCACGGCAGTCAGACATCACCTGAGGGCTCCTGGACTGCAAGAGGGCGCAGGCCGGGCTGAGGCACCTCCCTGAGTGCACTGATTTCATGCACCGGGCCTCTAGTAAAATATATTAGTAGGTTAGTGATATGCCCACATGTGGGGTTGTTCCACAACCATTCTTTCTTCCTGTTTTTTTTTTTAAGATCTAAGTGTCAAGTTACAAAAGATCAATTCTTTAAATCCTATTTATTTTCTGATTTACTTTGATCATCCCTGGAATCAGTTCAGTCAAGTAATGAATATGACAGTAATATGACCTCTACACTTATCAATCCCATTTTCTGCTGGTAATCGTGCTTTGTGCCTAACAGAGAAAAGCTTGTTTCGTCATTACAACATCTTTTGGAGTGGGGATCATTATGCCCATTTTCTAGGGAAGCAAACAAAGGCTTAGAGAAACCCAGTAAGTTGCTGAAGACCATCTGATTTGAACTTTGAACAGTTACCCAAGATCTTAGCCACTGTGAACGTGGGTTTGCAGGTTATGTTTGCAGGTAGAGGGCTTAGATGCTGAAGGAAATACAGCGGCGATATACAAAGTCTCTTCCTTTGAGAAGCTTATAATTCAGTGAAATGCGGAGCTCAAGTGCTCGCTGTGAATTATTTGTATCTCCATTGCATGAACACATTCTTATGGTTTCCATGTTACTGTTTAGAACTCACCCAATCAAGACAAGAACTTTAAGGCTAAGACTTTGCCGTGAGTGTAGACAGCGCCATTTTTATTTTCATCATCGTATAAGTACCTTTTCCTGCCTGTAAATGGCACTTAATAGAGTTGACTGATTATATCTGGACCAGTTTTTACTTAGCAAAGAGACAGCAGGCCAGGATTGACTGACCAGTATCATTATTTATTCAGTTCCCATTCAGACTTCTCTTCCACTGGTGAAAATGTGCCACCAGATTTGACTCCAAGCTGGAGAGGTGAAGGGGTCCTTTGACCAGTAAACTGTAGTCATACCATCTGGTTTGCCTTGCTAATTAAATTTGACATATACTAATGGTAAACATTATTTTGGGGTCTGTGGACACATCTGAACTAAAGATGGCAAGAGATGACTCAGACGGATAAAGACTGGCAGAAGGAAGGATAATCCACAAAATGGTAAATCACACATGAAAAAACAAGAAGTAATTACAATATAACAATATGTGTTCATTTCCACGAATAAATATGCTCCTGTTATGTTCTCTTTATTCTCTATTTGGGTCAAATTACTTCGCCGCCGTATTTCCATTCTTACTCGTCCTATTTGCTGTGATTTCTCCTGGTTTTGACTCTTTCTTGAGGCTTTCATCTTGTCTCTAAGTAAAATGCAAACCAGTAAATATATTCCAGTACTGTGTATTATAATTCTTGCCTTTATGCCGGGTGCCAAGAGAAGGGACTTCTTTTATTAATTTATCTATCTGAGTATGTACTAATAGGAGCCCTAATACACACTTTGATTATGGTTGGTTGAGTCTAAGAGGTTCAGCTTGGTTCATTCGATTTATTTTGGCCTGTCAACATAACAGTGCCACACTGCAAATTATGGTGGCTTTCTCTTCATATTGTTGTCCTGACACATGGGAGCAAAGAAATGGACCAGAATTTTCTATCCAGTCTGAAGCTCTATGTATACAACAACAATGTATCCTCACAAGCAGTGAAAATTGTTGTCATCATCAGGAAGTTTGGGTTCCATGGTGTCAAAGGGAACCAGACACCAGAAGCTAGATCAACTGATGCATGCACATAGCCAGGTCTGCATTTTCTTTCTATGATAACTTTGAGTCATTGTTTTGGCATCTATTTAAATATTATCTGTAGTTTCCCTGGCCAGTGTGGCTCGGTTGGGTAGGTATGGTCCTGTGAACCGAAAGGTTGCTGGTTCAATTCCCAGTCAGGGCACAGGTCTGGGTTTAGGGCTTGAACCTCCGTAGGTATGCAGGAGGGAGCCGATTAATATTCCTCTCTCACCTCTCTCTCTCTCTCTCTCTCTCTCTCTCTCTCTCTCTCTCTCCCTCTCTCCCTCTCCCTCCCTTCCTCCCTCCCTCTCCCTCTCGAAAAAAATCAATAAAAAATATTTTAAAAAATCTTAATATGTTGTTGCCCATCAGAAAATAAATAAGATTTTGTTGAGTATTGACAAAATTACAGAATAGTTCATGATCTTTACTCAGCCCAAACGTGCAGAACACATTCCTTGTCATTACTTTGGCAACAAGGGAGTTGGCTAGTGTGTTTAAAAAAATATTTTGCCCATGTTTCTGTTGATCTTTCTTCAATCCCACTGGGAGATGGGAACAAGATGTGGTGGGAATCGTGGTTGAGTCAACTAGGAAGCAAAAGTCCTTCCCAGGGATGGGTGGGAGGGAGAAGTATGCCTCAGAGGGTTGATGGTTATCTTGTTGGCCTGTTGGGTCCTCTTAGGGAAGATTTTCTGGGATAAGAAAGCTTATTGGTTGTCCTTGCTGTGCCACGGGATCGCACCAGCTGTCCCCACTGCAGGCTCATCTGTCTCCCACATCAGTACCTCTGCCTTGCGTTTTAGCTGAAATCCTTTCTATCCAGAAGAGAACCAAGAGGGAAAGGTGTTTCCAATGTTAAGACCTCAGACCAAACTATAGAAATCTGCTCTGACTAGAGACCTGAAGAAATCCATTTCCAATGTTGTTCAGTAGAGGTAATATAAAAACAGCTCTGCTGGTTTTCATAGGAAGGCTTTCTGGTGTCACCTCTCTCAGAGCTGCCTACCTGAGGGATTCATCCTCATAAGCTGAGGATTTGTTTCGGGGTTCATATGATACTGGGGGGACAGTTTGTTAATCTAGGGGCTCTATGCTTTAGCCTTTTATCCAGGTGATGTAGACACAGGTTGGCACTGCTGATGGCTTTGATGCCATGTTCTAATGTTGAAGGAAATTGGAGGAAGGCCATGCTTTGGAGCATTGAATTGTCTAGAAGTGCCATTTGTCATTTTTAAATGAGTTCGTTACCTTTCTTATGCTTCCATTTAAAAGTGGTTCTTGTGTTTTGCCTATTGTAGAATGCATGTTAATATTAATAAGTTTTGAGAAAAGAATAAAGATGTAAACAGACATCCCCTACATGCTCACCAGTCCCAGATAATTACTAAAAATATTTAGTATATTTTCTTTAAATCTGTTGCTCAGAATATATGTATTTATTAATATATATTTGTACAATAAAAAATAAAAAATTCCCATGATATGTTAACAAAAACCCAACATACAACACAATTTCCATTTGTACAATACATACTTTGCATAGACACACACACAGACAAACACACATGCACATATACAAAGTATGTATTTTGCAAGTGAAATTGTGTTGTATCTTGGGTTTTCATTAACATTATATTGTATAATATATATGTATAACATATATACATAATATACACATATATATATTACACACATATACATACAGTATGTATTTTTCAAATTGAAATTATATTGTATCTTACAGAATTTACTTAACATTAGAATTTAATTACTTAGGTATTGTAACTAGTATCATCGTCCACATCTCTGTTAATTTCCTAATAAATAATTCTTAAAAGCCAAAATGTGTCAAAGGGCAAAGCTACTTTTAAGGTTCTTGAAAAATTGCCCTATTTTTCTTCTTTCCTTTTAAATACTATTATTTTGCAGAAACTCTCCTTAAAGATGCCAAGCAAAAATTGTCCACAATCCTCTCTAGAAATCAAATCATTATTTCATTTGGCCATGTCACCTCTGTTCCTTGTCCATGGATTTATTCTAGTATTGATTATTTTCTCAATATAATGGATAAAATTGTACTTTCTACATTTTCTTCTATTGCTGTAGCATGCATATTTTCTATTAATAAGACAGGTTTTTTTGTCTTTCTTCCTTCCTTTCTTTTTTCTTTGCCTGCTTCAGAGACACCAATGAGTGTAGCTTGATATGTTCCCCTCCTGCTATCTCCATCTCACACACCTTCTACAAACACATACACTCATATACAGGAGAATGGACCCTAATTATCTTAGAATGTGGGATCAGGCTATATACGCAGTATATGCCTGTGTGTGTATGTGTATTATTCTGTATTTTCGTTTTCTCACTGAAATATATTTTGGAGGTCTAATAAAGATATATCTATCTTATTTTTTCAATACTTGAAGGAGGTATAAATTTTCTAAATTTTTTAAAAGTATTCTGCTATCAAAAGGCATTCTGTCGTGAAAAGTTTTCAGTACATAAAAACGTTGTTTTTTTTTTCACTACAAATACTTGTAGACACATATTCTTAGCTGTTGGTGTTTTTATTTTTATGGTCTAATTTCCAAAAGTAGAATTACTGGTTCAAAGGGTTGGTGTATTTTTGAATGTTAATTGGGTTTCTCATATTATTTTCTAAAAATATTATAAATCACATTCTCACTAGTGATATTTGAGGTATCATTTTCCTCACATTTCCACTGCCCTTGTCATTCTCCACTGTCTAATTTTTGCTAGTCTAATGAGCAAGCATTACTAATTTAATTTTAATTTCCTTGACTTCTAATGAGGTTGAGTATTTTCATATTTTTATTGTTTCTTTGGATTTTCTGATCTGACACTTACCTATGTATATCCTTGGCCAATCTCCGCCCGCCCCCCCCTCCCCCAGCAGAGTTGCTTTTTTTTCTCATTAATTTATAAAGTCTTTCTGAATATTATAGATTTTTTTTATCACATTAGTTGTTCTATGTTTGATTCATTCTCTTATTTTATTTTTCTAATTTTCTACCATAAAATTTAAAAAATAACCTTATGCTATCATACTCATCTTTTTTCCTTTACAGAACCTGGATTTCCTGTCTTACTTTAAAAGGTCTTCCCATCTATTTTCTTAAATATCTTCTAACTTAAATTCTAATTTCCATTTCTTTCTATTTGTAATATTTTAGTGTTTTTTCCACCTGGAATTTATTGTTATATAAAGGTAGAGGGCCTAACTGTATTTTCTTTTAGATGGATGGGCAATTGTTTAAGCATCCCATATTCAAGAAACTGTCTTTTCTATAGTAAATTACATTTCCACATGTACTATTATCTGTTTTTTGGTTCTTTTTTTATAGTCCACTGATCTATTTATCTATTGTAAGGTCTAGGACTTGTTTCTTTGAGTATAATTGTTGTATAGTATATTTTAATGTCTACTAATTATTGTTATTCATAATTTTGGTCTAGTTTTCAACATTTAGAATTCTGTGTGAATTTTCAAGGAATTTTATTAAAAAATAACCAAACAAATAAGAGCAAATCATATTGGGTTTATGGTCATAATTAACTCAAATGTGTATTCTGATTTTTAATGGTTTGACAGTTTTGTGGTTTTTACATTTGTTTGATCTTGTGTCAGGTCCTCCTATAGCATTAATCTTCTTCATACTGGTCTCATATCTTTCTTGTTATGTTTCCTCTTAGAGTAAAAGTGATCTAGTAAGATGAATAAAACTAGAAAAAAATAAAACCATTAACATATCTGACTCTTGTTGTAGGATTATGAGTGAATTATTTTTGCTTCTTCCACTTTTCTGCATTTTTCATATTAATCATGCAGTATTTTTATAAGGGTAAAAAGTTAACCAACTTTATTTTAAAAATGGAATGGGAATAATAGTGTCTTGGAAAATTATATGTGCAATATATAGTTTCTTGCATGGCCCATGTGTCCCAGTGGTTGAGCGTTGACCTATGAACCAGGAGGTCACAGTTCAGTTCCAGGCCATGGCACATGACCAGGTTGCAGGCTTGATTCCCAGTAGTGGGTGTGCAGGAGGCAGCTGATCAATGATTCTCTCTCATCATTGTTGGTTTCTAGCTCTCTCTCTCTCCCTTCCTTTCTCTGATATAAATAAAAACATTAAAATTAAAAAAAATCTATTCTTATCTCTAGATCAGTGATTCTTAAGGAGAAAAGGTGGTGAAGTGAGGGAAGGAGCTCTGTTAGCATTTTGTATATAATTTAAAAAAGCATTTTCTTTATCAGTCACCATTTTAACTATAGCACCTTGCTGGTATGACACTCTGAATATTTGTTGAATGAATGAATGTTTAAAACACTAGAGGCCTGATGCATGAAATTCGTGCATGAGGAGGGTCCCTAGGCCTGGCCAGAGATCAGGGCCGATCTATAGGGCAACCAGTGGGGTGATGGGGTGGGGAGGGCCGCTGGCACCTACCTTGGCTGGCCTGGGGCCTGCAGGCTGGGGGAAGCTCCTGGGTTGAGCATCTGCTCCCTGGTGGTCAGTGTGTCAGTGTGTGTCATAGCGACCAGTCATTCCACCAGTCATTCTGCCGTTAGGTCAATTTGCATATTAGGCTTTTATTATATAGGATTATAATAAAATGTAACATTATTAAATTTGGAAAACAAACCACAAAGCTATTGTTTTCATAATATGAAATGAGAAAGTGAAATTTAATAAAATATCTTGTGGGTTGGTGAGAGTATACAGAAGATATATCCTTTTTTCTATGAATCAGTAACAAGCTGTGTACTGAGGAAGCCAATTCTCTCCAGAGGGCTATATTTGGAGAGGAGCATGAGCTTCATCTATTTATACAAAGGATGAAGAACACTGTATTGAATTACAGTTGAGTAACATCATCTTTGCACATCAGCACCTAGCAAAGAGACTGGCACTTACTAAGTACTCAAGGAGTGTTGGAAAAATAATTAAAAATATTGGATTAGTTTTGGTGGCTAAAGAATTGAGTATTACTAAGCTTATCATTTTAAAAATATGTTTGAGAATTCTGCATTTCTACCAAATCCTAAAACATTATACCAGTGAGAACGATGATACAAGGACTGGGAGAATGAAATTCACTTCTGTCCTTGCCAATGGGCTGAAATATGAAGCATGATGGAATAGACCAATTGATGGGGCAAGATTCCTGGGGAGATAGAGGATTGGGCTGTTTAAATATAGCTGCTGATGTTCGAAAAATATGAAAAATATGAAAAGAAATTTTAGGTATGGTAATCAGCACAGACCCAGCAACTCTTTGGAAATGATGGGACTCGAATGTTTGTTAAGGAAGATATAAAGGCCTTCATTCATTCATTTAACATCTCTGCATTGTGTCTGCTCAGCCCTGGGCAGCATGCCCAATGCTGGAGAACAAGTCGCTGTGCAAGATGCTGGTAAGACAAGGACCCGGCCTCTCCTTCCTAGAACCTGTGTTTAGCAGACTCATTGGTTTGGAGTTGCAAGTAGTATAGGCTTTTGGCACAGCCATGTTAACAGGAATTCACTCTTGTTCAAAAGCAATTGATTCATTGCTAAGTAAATGTACATGGCATTGTGGTAGGTTCTCGGGGAGCTAGCTGTACAGGCAGAGGATGTTTTATCTTATTTGAGGTAATCACAGAAATCTAAACCAGCCCACTAATGCCAGACAGAATATGATTTGCTTTCCAAAAGACAGTGACACATTAATTTCGTGAGATTGACCATCCCTGGAGGCATTGGGAGAATCTTGTCAGGGAGATAGATTATAATCAGGGCCTTGGAAAACAGGAATAATTGAGGCAGAGAGAGATATACTTGAGAGGATGGTAACTGCCCCTGAGCAAGGGATTGGCAGCTTTGGGGTGAGCACAGGGTGTTCAGGGGACTGGGAGGGGTGGGGTGAGTGTGGGTTTGAATGGGAGCAGGTACATGTGCTCTGACTGGGGAGACCTGCACAGCCCTGGCTGCTAAGCTGTGTTGGTGTCTCTCTGTGGGTGACAGCATTGGAGCTCCCCGAAAGGGAAGTGACACATTGGAAGCCTGAGTTCTTGCTGACAGTCCTCATGTATTGGGAGGATTAGATGGGGAAGAGCCAGAGCCTGCTTGGGGAGGAGGCGGAGGCAATGCAGAGAAAGTGGCAGATATGAATGAGTTCAGAAAAAGCAGAGGCAAAAGCCGCCCAAAGCCCTGTCTGTGCGAGGGAAAGCTGGTGTCTTTGGTTGTAAAAAGAAAACGAGAAGATGTGAACCAACACAGCTGATAGTGAAGAGCTTTCAGAGGAAGCGGTTCTTTGGGCCCAAATGATGCCAGTGTAAACCTCTGCCAACAGTAACTCTGGCATTAACGTGCTGAGTGTTTATAAATCCTGATGTGTTTCTGGAGATGAGCAACTTTGCTGTCTTGTGATATTGAAATGAAAATCTAGACTCCTTTGAAACCATCATGTTTCCATAAAACCATCATGATCAGTCATAAGTAGCATTCTTCTTGGCATAAAGCCAATGAGCCAAAATTTTGTTTAAAACTAATTCATGATCTGAGCAAGTTGTGACTTCATAGTGTGATGTAAAGGAGGCTTGGGAGGCAAATATGAGCACTTTTCAGCTAACTATTACATAACATTGATTATAAGCCTTTCTCTACCCCTAGAAGGTTCATATAAGTATGGCTATGGGTCACACTTACGTAGAAATAACATACACAAAGTGCTAAAGGTTAGATAGTTTCAGGCTCTCAGTGATAAAGAACTATGTAGTTCTTTTAAAATCTATATTTGTTGTATCTCCTGTGTCATACACTTTTGATTTAGGAAGAAGAAGGAGGGCGGGTAGGCACCAGGCATATGGAGCTGTTTAGAGAGAAGCCCTTTAGATTCCATATAAAATATAACCAGGCGCCTTTGTCTAAACTTAGAAAAGCCACTTCCTTGGAAACACTAAAGTGACAACAAAGGAATGACAAAAGGCAAAAAATACATAAGAACAAAGATGATGGGAGAGCAGGCAACAGCAGACTGGAGCGACACATGAAATGCCGGAATGGCAAGTTGATGGATGACAGGTAACCAATTTAGCAGAATAGTTCAGGTGAAACCTAAGCCCGAGGAATGGGGGCAGCCATTAAAAGGCAAGTCCATCATAGTTACAAAATAGTCGCAGGGATGCAGAGTACAGCATAGGGGATATAGTCAATAACTGGTGTTCTGTAATGACTATGTATGGCGCCAGTGGGGTACTGGAAATATTGGGACGGATACTATGTAAAGTGTATGATTGTCTAACCACTATGCTGTGTACCTGAAACCAATACAAAGTAATACGGAAAGTAAACTGTAATTGAAAAATAAAAATGAAAATGAAAAAAGGCAAGTCCATCAAACTAAGGATCCCCAGAAAGGCTTGGGGTTTGGAAGCAACAGGTGCTTCCACGACTAGGGTTGAGATGAGGCTGAAACAGGATTGGGTGAAAGGAGCCATTACAGCCACGGATGTCCTCCTGATTCCGGGTCCTCTGCAGATTGGCGGAGAGGGTAATCCCTTCTGAAAAATAGAGAGACTAAATGAAGTCTGTCTTGCCGATGGGGAGACCCCAGCCCCTCCCACCTCAATACTGATAGCAAGGCTTGTACCATCCAGTAAGGAATTTAGAGGAATCACCTCTGAGGAAACTAACTAGTCCAAGAGAAAGGACCCTCAAACTCTGACATGTAATGGCCCCCCAATGAAATAACTAGGTCCCCGCCTGATTACTCTAGAGATGCATATGATAGGACAATCAAGGATCACCAGATGACACTAGTAATATGACTCACTCACTCACTCATTCACTCACTCACTCACTCACTCACTCACTCACTCCAGTTCTCCAGTTCTCCAGTTCTGTTGGAGGAACTACATAGGATGAAGAACCTCTTGTCTCTTTCTTAAGCTACTATTTGCCAAAAGGGATGATTGCATGTTTTTGTGGCTCACTCCACCTTTTGAACATATCCCTGTGAGACAGAGAAAATCTGCTTGGTTTTAGCAGTATCAGTGTTTGCCTGGGTTCCTTCCTCATCTCTTTTCCTGCTCTGTCACATTTTCATTTTTAAATATACAGAGTGATGACAGATGATAGCACCTGGAACAATTTTATGAATCTGTTCTCATAATTCTTCTGGAACTCTCTGGCAACCTAGGAAATATGCTTTTGATTGGTAATTTTAAGGGCTAAAATTTTGGATTTTAAGTATCTTTTCCTAGAATGTGAGCAAATAAAATTAGGGAACACATTTGCTGTCATTCTAGTCTACTCGTGGTAGTTTCTGTTGATTGGAGCTTTAGGTTCAGTGTGTTTGCTGAACCACTGTTCATAGGTTTTGAGGGCAGGTGGAGGTGGTATACTTAATTGGGTCCCTCTGGAATTATAAAACACAAAGAACACAGAATTTATTTAAAAGGATCTTGAGTGTTTTTGTTTGCTCTTCTAGGAAATCTTATGGCTAAGTGCTTTGATTTGGGACTATAGAGTTTCTGGGTAAAGAATCCAATTCTTAGTTTTCTGGATAAATTCTTGGGAATTTGTAAGGATCCTAAAATTGTTTGTCATACTGTTCTAAGTAATAGGAAAAAAAGCCATATCAATCTTAGATTTCTAAGATATTGGGCTATTGCCTCTACTTGTGTTGAAACCAATGTGTTGTCTAATTCTTATCCAGTAATTGTGGCAACATATTGCATATAAAACAAATCACATTTGTACATGTGTATCAAGCATTTCCTATGTGGAAGGCACTATACAAAGAATAAGTGAAGAAATATAAGATCTGAATATTTGTCCTCTTGGAGTGAGTGTTCTTGTTGGGGAGGTGACAACTATCTACATAATGTATGATATAAGAGTTTGCAAACATTATTAAGAATAATTAAATGTTGAAAATTATTATAGAATTCAAGCCAAGAAAAATGTACTTAAACTGAGCTGCACAAGGAAGAACTTATATAAAGGTAAGATTGTGTTAAATGGCTGGATTTGGGCAGGAGGAGAAGAAAGAGAGGAGTAAAAATAAAGAGATGCGATATACAGATTATGTATCATAGAAATATGCACTTGAAACCTATATAATCTTATTAAACAATGTCACCCCAATAAATTTAATAAAAAAGATGGTTTAGTAGGGAAAAAAAGAGATGGAAAATCACAGGGCATATTTGCTTAGATTGTAAGGAGATGAAACCAACTCTTAGATCACTTAGGCATAAAAGTAATTTACAATATTGGGTCTTCCAATCCATGAATATAGTATGTTTCTCAGTTTACTTAAGCCTCATTTTATTCTTTTTATTTTTAAAATAGTTTTAAGAGTTTTCTGTGTAGAATATTTGCACATCTTTTCTTACATTTGTTTCTAGATAGTTGATACTTTTATGTTATTATAAAAGGTATTTTAAAAAATGTCTATTTCTAACTGTTGATGCTACAGAGAAATACAGTACAGTTTTGGATGTTGTCCTTGTATCCAGCAAACTTGCTAATTAAACTTATTAGTTATAATAATTTTGTCTATAGAGTCTTTTAAATTTTCCAAATATATAATCATGCCATGTATGAATAATGCATTTTAATTGGTTCTTCCTGGCTTTATAAATTCTTTTTTCTTGCCTTATTGCACCAACAAGGACCCTCTAACACAATGGTAATAGAAGGTGATGGTGGACATTCTTTTTTTATTTCTGATCTTAGAAAAACAACTTTTAACATCTCATCATTAGAAATTATATTTACTCTGTAATTATTTAAAAAAAACCTTTAAGTCTTTTAAAAAATCAAAATAGTTAATTCTAACTAGTTTGGTTAACAGTTATTTTCAAATTGTGAATTAATGTGAAATTTAATAATTTAATCAACTGGCTTACTGTTACAATATTATTTTATTATTAATATATCATTAATATTCATTTTATCAAATATTTTTCTGCATCTATGGAGGTAATCATATGGATATTTTCCCTCACTCTGCTAATATGATGAATATGATAAATTATATTAGTTGATTTTCAAATGAATTTTTTCATTTCTGAACTACATCCAACTTAAATTGTGACATATCATCTTTTGTCAAAAGACAAGTTGATGAATCATGCTAAGAGAAAATAGGCCCCAGGACAGGAGAAGACAGAGGCCCTTGACTGAGAGCCTCAATGGGAGATTTCCCCTAAAGTCAAATCAGGAGGCAGAAGAGCTTTTGACTAACAGCATGCGCTTTGGACTCAGACTGCCTGGTTTGCAATGCCAGTTCGCGCTTGATGTGTGATCTCCATTCTTAGCGCATCATCTAAATGAGGATGCTGCTCTATCTACATCGTGGGTTTATAGTGCGGATTAAATCATGCAACACATTAAAGTGCATAGATCATTTCAGACCATAGTGAGAGATTTAATTTCAGCTATTAACATTGTTATATTATTGTTAAGGAAAAAATCCACATCTTATGGCAGTTCAACTGAACATTGAGAAATCTTTGAATTTATTTATCAGAAAGATTTTTATCAACTGAAGACAGAGTAGCTATTTGATGTTTTGTTCTGATCCCAAACCTTGAGAACTTAAAAAAATTCTTTGATAACTTTCAATCTTTTTGACAGCTTTATTGAGGTATAATTGACACATATAATAAACTATGCATATTTAAAGTGTACAATTTGATAAGTTTTGACATATCTATGTACCCATGAAACCATCACCATAATCAAGATAAGGGACATATCCACCTTCGACCCCAATATTTTGCTGTACCTCCTCCTTAAATCCCTTATCCCCCCATTCCTTCCCCAGTCCACTAGCCACCAAGAAATGGCTGCTGGTGTTTTGGGACAGTCTAACCCTATCTCTAACCCTTCCTCCCCCCCCCCCCCCCCCCGTAGAGAATGACAAAAGTGCTTCCATACTCTGAAGTTCTACTTGGTTTTAATGACCATAGATGTAGTCTGTGCTATACAAACTCAGTACTAAAACACAGGGTTTGTTCCAGAAAAGGTGATGCTAAAAATGCCTGTAGATGAAAATATTCATTTGTTTGACTTCCAGTAACCACGAAAGGTGTGCTATGACACTTTTATATTCCACAACCACTCTACCACTCTGTTCATTCATTGTCAGTGAATTCACCATGGAGCATTTGGGGCCTATATGTCCCTGGCATTATGGTAGGAACTGGGCAAGATTCACAGGGGAATTAGTAAGGCTTAGACCTATCTTTAAAAAACTTAGAGTTGATTAGGAATAAAGTGAAAGGAATAGTAAGGTAAAGAAAAGTTAGTATGTGTTGAACCCCACCATGTGCTAGACATGGTAGTAAGTGGTTTGCACTCATTGTCTTACTTAAACCTCTCAGCAAGTCTATGAGATAGGTCCTATTAGCCTATTACAAATGGGGATACTGAGGCTCAGAGAGGTTAAGTAGCTTGCCCAAAGTTCTAGAGTGACCAGTGGCAAGGTTGAAAGTGGTAAACAGGGAATTAAGATTCCCCCCTTGGGTAGGGATTATTCTGTTATTGGGGGAAGTGAGGTGTCCCTTTCCCCACTGAGTGCTGAGGGTGGAATCCTTAGGCTCTCTCAAAGAAGAGAGACTCACACGGGCAGATAAGTGCTTTTTATTTGTGTGGAATTACATCCCCGGGTTTCCAAAGTCCCATTTCCCTTCGTTCAGTCCTGGAAGCATGTAGCTGGTGACTCAGCAGAGCTAGAAGCAAAGCCAGTGTCCAGAGTTTCCGGTCCATGTTGCAGCCGGGTCCAGTTCAGCCTCAGGCTAGTTGCAGTTCATTAGTGCATTGCGTGTGGGGTCCACATGGCTGTGGAGTGAGAGAGCCCCGAAAGGCAGGAGTCAACCAAGAGGAGCCAAGAGAAACAGAGAGAGTAAGCTCCTTTGTTTAGGGGATTAAATATCTCAAATCTTCAAGCTTGCAGTGGCCACACCCATTCTGGCCAATGACCTATTCCTATGTGTGACTTTACCGGTCTATCTCTCCCCTGTCCAGTCCCTTCCCCCAGCAATCTTCAGGGAAGAGACCAGTGGCTCCCTGGAGAGTGTACAGCTGCAGTTTCTTGGCAAAGCTTCCCAGATGACATACCTATAACATTTGACCTTCCCTTTGCTCCTTTCCTGTTATTAATAACTAGGTTAATTACAACAGTATCAATTCCTTCTGTGACACAGCACATTAGTCTTGTTGCTGCCCCTGCTCTGAACTGCATCCTCTGTCTAGGGACTAATTCCTTCTTAGTTTCTGCTGTAAGCTTCTGTCTCTCCCCTTGGTCCAGTGCCCGAGTCCCTCTTCCTGTTATGCACATCGGCCTGTGAATTTCTGAGGCCCCAGACACTGGGCTCTTGCCTTGCCCCCGTTTTTTTCCCCCAGGGTCAGGGCCCGGCATCCTGGCCCCCAACCCTGTCACTGCAGCAACTCTTCCTGCTGCCTTAGACCCTGATGCTGACCACCTGCTGGGTCCGCCTTGCATCCTGCCTGCTCACCCATCCCCCAGCCCAGGCTCTGCTTGCCCATCACTCTTGAGGAGAAATCCCTGCCTCACACTGTTGGCCTGGTCTAGCTCATTCCGTGGTCCTGCCCTCTGATCATCTTCTTCATCCTGGTCTTGTCCAGTCTTCCATTTTCTTATTCTTTTTATTAAGTTTATCATTATTGTTGAAAGTATTACAGATGTCCTGCCCTCTCTTTCCCCCCCAACGACCCCCTCCACCCAGCACTTGCCCCTCTCCAGCCTTCACTACGCTGCACCATTATCTGTGTCCATGGGCTATGCATATATGCATATAAATTCCCAGGTTACTCTCCCTGCCCCCAACACCCCATTCCTGCCTTCCCTCTGAGATTTGTCAGTCTTCCATTTTCCACGGCCGATCTGCCCTCCTTCTCAGGGGGGCTTGAATTTCAGCTTCTTCAGGTCCATAGTCAACACCTGTCCCATCTGTCTCATTTTGCTTCATCACTACCTCCTGTTTTATTTATCTCCTTTTTCTGACCTACCTTTGACCTTGAATCATTAACAAACAAATGTGTGTCTTCACGATTAATCCACTTCCAATTCGGAGTCTACGCTAGTCCAGTAGGTCATGAGGACACAATCTCTCACACTGAATAACTTGGAATTCCTAGAGGAACTAGGCTCCCTGAGTTTCATGGGCATGTGGTGATAGGATGATTGCAGGCATCAAGTGTGGCACTGAAGACATCCCTGCAAGTCTTCTCTGGGAAACATTTATCCTGAATTTTCTTTTTATCTCTGAGACCACTTTCACACAATTTTTAATAGGTCATTAAATTAAATAGATCCAATTTTCTCTGTCTAGCCAAACTGCAGTTAGAAGGATCTTTGTATCTAAGTAATCATAAAAAAGAAATTGTACTTATCTCTTTTCTCTAGAAAGGTACCTGTGTGCCACCCAAAGGTGAAGTGCACACTTGATCTTTGCACCCTCTTTCTCTGCTTCAGGGAAATTGATTAGCAGGTAAGAACACACAGGCAGATATGCTTTAACATTTTTTAAAAATTTAAATCCTTGGAAGGGTTGGGCTTGGCTGGTACCTAGAGCAATGTGGAAATGGAACAGCTACTTGCAGTGTCCATGTAGCGGCCAACCAACCACAGAGCCACATGAGAGGCTATTTGAGGTGTTACCAGGTTTCTGCTGCTTCATGTCACTGTTGCGCCCCCCACGTAGATCTCTGTCTAACATGGCTAGAAACTCTCTGAGAGTTTACACCAATTCAGTGCCTCAGCCAAGGCTTACGATGATGAAATACTGATTAAATTTTATCCTGACTCATAGAATAATAGCCGAGTGATCACAGGGAAATTGAGTTGCAAGCCCTTTGGTTTCTAATAACCTTCATAATCTCCCCCCTCTCATCAGTGAGACAGAACAAGATGTCTACTTTTCCACTTTCATTATGCAGTTGAGAGAATAAGATAGAGGTTAAATCTATGGTTATGTCTTGATAGACTGTAGCAGGCATCTACATTAGTGGAAAATGCTGCTTTCAAACTAATCAGAAAAAGAAATTGCTAGTCATAATGAAATGGGCCCACTGTGAAATAGAAGACGAGAAACAGGGAATGTGGAATTATGAGCAATGATAGAAGGACCCAGAATTGCTCTCCCCACTCTTATTAACTGACTGCTGTTTACTCAAAAAATTCTTTTCATAATTTTCTTTCTTTTTGGAAAGATAAAATATGAAAATGCAAGTTTCTTCAACTTATACTTGTTAACTTTTTATAATAGAGTTTTAGAAATCTATGCATCTTTTTTCTTCTAGGATAACATTTTTATTTCAGTTATAAAATTGCTACTATTAATAGGCAGCTCAAGTTCATAGGGTATTAGTCTCATCATGTAGTTAATTTACATTGTAAAAAATGTATGTTGTTAAACTAAAATAAAAAAGTGGGGGCGTGCAGGAGGCAGCTGATCGATCTCTCTCATCGATGTTTCTAACTCTCTGTCCCTCTTCCTTCCTTCTTCTCTGTAAAAAATCAATAAAATATATTTAAAAAAAAAAGTAACCTATATTGTTGTCACATGTGATATGTAATCCCTTTAGTCAGAAAGATAAAAAGTGATTTAATAATCTTGCTAATATAATTCCAAAGAACTAAGAACTTGCTTATATTTGCTTGTTGAAGTTATTCTGGTTATGAGCAAGTGTCCATGACTATTTCTCTCATAAAAAATAAATAAAATGACTTTTTATTTTCAAGATTTGCATATGGGTAAATATGATTCCTTTGACTTTTGTGTGTATATAATTAGATGGGATGTATACAACTCATGCTTCTGTGCTAGTGGGTGTTAATTCAATTGGTTAGCTTTTCAATTGATCTATTGCATTTTAAAATAATTTTTTGGATATAGTGACTTAACCCCAAAACTAACTTCAATGATGAAAACACTTTTGGCTTCACATAAAGGTTAGTAGGGGACATATTGGGGGCAGAGGGTCTTTTCAGTAAAAAACCTCTGCCATCAGATCCAATTTTGCAGACTCTGGCTACTCTAACCATGACCCAAGAAGATAGTATGATCCATTACATTGAGATTTAAGGGATGGTTGCCTTTGGATAAATGAAGAACTAAAGCTTTCTGACCTTGTGAGTCTAGCTTCTCCACACAGTCTGTGCTCCAGTCTCTCTTCTCCCTCTCATGATCACCACCTTCTGTTTCTATTGTTTCCTCATCTGCTACTTCATCCTGGAGTTCTTATCTCCTTCTGGACCTGTGAAGAGCCCAGAAAACAATAAGATATCATTCATTTATACAGCACTTACTCTATAGCATATACTGTTCTTGGTGCTTTACACATACTGATTCTTTTACTCTTCACAACAACCCAGTGAGATGGGTTCTGTGTATATCCCCATTTTACAGTTGAGGAAACTGAGGCACTAAAGAGATAACTGACTTGTCCAAGACCAACCAGCTAGCAAGTAGTAAAGCCAGGATTTGCATGCAACTCAAGAACCCACATTATTGACACCACACTCTTCTGCACCTTGAACCCAGGTCAAATACACCGCCCCATCAGGTAGTATATTTATTCAGCAGCAGGTCTCTCTCTTCTGCTTAATTGTGTGCTATTTGTGATGAGGAATATGCATCATTTCCAGCACCTGGGCCACACATTATAGGTGCCCTAGAATTAATTCTTAATTATTGTCACTGTCGTCGTTGTCGTCATCATCATCATCATCATCATCATCATCATCTATTGTATTGTTGGAATATTTATGGGTCAGGTACACTTCCCATAAATTAGATGTAATTCTCATCATGATCTTATGAGGTTCCTGTTATCCCCATTTTATAGTTGGAAAGACCCTGCATTTAGGAAGTGATAGAATGGGAATAAGAGACCCCTCAGTTAAGTTCCGGAATCCTTTCCCTTAACCACTGTTCATTATCTGCTCAACAAATTAAGAACAAAGAACGGAGTAGGTGATAAAAAACCCCAATGATAGGACGATGAGTTTTACTTCCCTAGATATTAGGATTTCTTCCTTCCTCGTGCTAGATTCCAGAATGCCCAGGCCATGTGCAGCTGGCTCCCCAAAGGGAGGGGCCAGCTTGTTCATCCTGGTTTTCTTGGAGTCACAGTGATACTTCTGTCCTCCACTGGATGCCTTCACCCTCTGCGATTATTTCCTTCTACGCATTCTGAGTTATCCGTATTAACTGAGTTATCCGTCCCATTTTAAAACTGCAGGACTACAGGGGTCTGATGAATGAGCATCACAACAGCATAGAGTGCTAAGAAACCTAGTCCAGAAGTGGGACCGTTCACTTCGTTTCTAACTTAGTATGAAGCTCTTGCATCAGATTGTTTTGTTTGTAACACCTCCGCTCATCCCAGTGCAGAAATGGGATTGAGAAGTTATTTTGGAGCATGGAGGTACTTTAAGAAAGGCAAACTGGTATTTAAATAATCAGGCTTTTCCCTGGGCTTCCTTGGGAGGCCTGTTGGCCATGAAAGAGGCCTGACTGCTAGTGGGGAGAGGAGGAGGGTTATCATTTACAAGGGAGATGCAGAAAAATAAAAATAAAAGTAGGCATAATCCAAAGTCAAAAGTGTCATCTTCTTTGATTTGCCAAGACCAGAGTGGCAGCTACAACCTGAAGGGTCACTGAAGGGCATTTCCTCCTGAATTGTTTTTGAAGACCGTGCCAATGGCTTCACATGCCAAGTTGTGATAACCTCAGCTGCTGTAACAAGGTTAATTTCTGAGAACTTCAAAGGAGCTGCCAGGCTTCTGACAAAATCCACCTGGCGCTTGCTGCTCCCCTGGCATCGGACCCCGCTGATCACTCCTGCCGTGCCTGGGGAGGGGGCCTCGAACCGGGGCAAACCCAGGGCTGCTTGCTGCATTTGTTGGCAGCTTGCTGTTTCTCATAGAGGTACAAATCCAAGCTCCAAAGGGCGAAAGTGTAAACTGAAATGAAGTCTAGGTCCTAATGGGTCATTTGTTGATTTCACAGAAATTGACTAAAATAAAACATTTATAAAGCAGACAAATGATATCCTTTGGCCATGCTTTCTGTGGACAAGAATCCTATCTTTCATGATGGGGATGGATGACAGCTAATAGAAATGATCTAACATCTACAGGATTTTTTCATCGTTCTGGACTAGGTTTCTTAGCATACTGTGCTGTTGTGATGCTCATGGTCGGTGATTCTTTTTGCTGAGACGACTTCATCAGTCCCCTGTAGTCCTGCAGATATTTGAGGCTTTGGAATCCTAGCAACAGATTTCTCATTTAAGGAGGACTGTCCTGATCAGCAGTCTCCCACAGGTTCATAAAAGTTCTGTGCTGCTTTTTATCACTCTCAGAATATCTCTAGAGCATTTTTTGTTGATCTCTCTCTCTACCAGTTGAGTACAAAAATATACTTGCTTGAGAATCTACAGTCAAATGTCCAAGTATAATGGCTCTCTTGTAGGTGATAACATAACAGAAGCCTCACCTCAGTGGGGAGATGGTTTTTATCAATTTGATTTTGCATAAGGATGTGAAGAATAGCAAGGCTCTTTAACTTTTATTAATTTGGATGGTTACATTAATAGTAGTCCATTTTATTATATGAATTTTCTGATTAATTATTTTTTTTATTCTTTTTCTCCAAAATCTTATATATTTGCTCTTTTTATTCTTAGCAACATGTAATAAAGTAAAATTTGACATGTATAATGGATCATAAGCTTGAGTTTTTGTAAGATTTCCCCCCTGATTCTAAAAATCACAATATTGAGTATGTTTTTATTGATTTCAGAGAGGAAGAGAGAGAGAGATAGAAACGTCAATGATGGTAATCATTGATCAGCTGCCTCCTGCATGCCCCATACTGGGGATTGAGCCTGCAACCTGGGCGCATGCCCTGACAGGGAATCAAACTGTGGTCTCCTGGTTCATGGGTTGATGCTCAACCACTGAGCTACACTGGCCAGGCAACAACAACAATATTAAATGCTATTCTAAGCAGCGTGCTTCTATTAACCCATTGAACTTACAATAACCTTTTGCAGTGGTAACTGTTATTATCCCCACTTTACAGATAGCAAAGTGAAGCCCAGTAACAGGTACAGAGATGTTATGTGACTTGCACTAAGTCTCCTTGTAGCAAGTAGCAGTGTAGACATTTGAATCCTGGAACTTTGGCTTCTGAGCCCGTTATCCTAACAATTGAACTGCATTTCATGCAGAGGACTTAAAAAACAGTGTGGGGGTGCGGTGGGGGGCGTAAGAGGACAAAACTGCTCATTTCCCCACCATTCAAAGATACCTGTTAGAAGGAGACAATTAAAACACATATCATTGTGTTGTACACATTCAACTTACACAATGCTATATGTCAATTAATTATATCTCAATAAGCCGAGGGAAATGTAGCTACATACACTTTCTGAATTTTTATATGCATATAAGCTAAAAAATGGTAGTTTATTTGCACATATTGCTTTATAGCCTTCCTCATCCCCCATTTGCACGTTCCCATGTCCGAAGTCCTTCTTCACCACCTGTGACGCCCGGGTGGTGGCTGTCAGCAGAGATTGGCTGCTGCCGTGGCTGTGTCTACCTCCCAGCTTCCTCTGTAGGGAGGACATTGCTCTGTTTCTGATTGGGGCTTGAGAGGTGCGTCTGTCACTCACTGCTGTTCCCTAGCAATCCACAGCGATGTCCATCTCCATCCGCTGTGCCTGGAGATAACCTTTCCAGTATCATAATGATCTCCTCGTCCTCTTCCCTTTCCCTTCCTGCTTCTCTTCCTCCTCTTCCTCCTTCTCCTCGGGTTTATTTATTTATATATTTATTTATCATGGATTACCTTAAATAGTTCTCACTGTACAGCCTTCATATTTTAAAAATAAAGTTCATTGAATCCTCCTCTGCTCCCATGCGTGTCTCTCTGTCATAGCGCTTATTTCATATCATAGCTCCCTCCTGCTACCCTGCTAACCTGTGAGCTCATGCAGGAGAAGAGCAGGGTATCATTCATATCATTCCCAGTAACTTGAGCAGAATGTTCATGCTGAGCAAATGCAGCAGAGTGGTTATGGGCACTGTCTCTGGAACAAGCCTTCTAAAGCTCATGTTTTTTGCCCGTCAGTTTTTAGCTGTGCAATCTTGGGCAAGTTGCCTAACCTCTCTGTGAGCCTCAGTCTTTTCATTCACAACTTAGAGATGGCAACAGTGATGCTTAGAACAGTTTCTCCATATAATACCTGCTACTTAAATGTTTGCTGTTGTGTTAAATACAGTTTAATAGAATCATTACAGTGAAGTTCACCAGTCATGTGTTGAGTGAAGATGTATAATTTGCACATTGATGATCATTACACCTAGAATTGGGCTGAGGATGCAGCAGACATTCAGTCAATATTTTTGGGTAAACAGATGAATAACGAATGTGCTAAGTGTTATAGGTACAAAGAAATAGGACCTTATTCCTTTCCTTCAGTCCTGGCAGACTGATTAGGAATACAAAAAGGAGACAAGATGACATTTGGGTGGTTTCTACCTCTTGGCTATTAGGAATAATACTGCTATGAACATGGGTGTGCAAATATCTCTGTGAGACCTTGCTCTTGATTCCTTTGGATATATGCCCAGAAGCGGGATTGCTGGATCATATGATAATTCTAGTTTAATTTAGCTCTATTTAAAATTTTTAATTTTTTTGAGGGATTGCCATATTGTTTTCCATGGCAGTTGAAACATTTCACAGTCCCTCCCACAATGCTCAAGGAGAGTCATTCATTTTCCAGGTGACCTTCCTTAATGAGAACACAAGTTAGGTTTGTCTCTGGTGTTACTGTGTACTTCTTTATAGTTTTAAAAAGCATGTCCCAGATAGGAGAGTTTTAAATGACACTTTTCCATCTGTGTACATTTGTAAGGTTAGCATAGGTCCAGATGAATAGAAAAGAAAATGGCTTTCTGTTTCTTTGGGTCAAACTTTTGTAACCTGCTGTTTGGACAATTAAAAGGAATGTGATTTACTTCCGTCTGGATTGTCTGGACTCACTGTTACCATCTTCCTAAATTCACTGAAGAATCCAGTAATTCTCAGCCAACGACTCCTATTTCCTGATTTAGGCTTCTCATTGTTTCCTCAACAGTTCTGTCTATATATTTTGCTTCTATATAGACATACAGGGTGGGACAAAAGTAGGTTTACAGTTGTTCCCATGGAAAATAATACAGTGATTAATAAATAACAATACAAGAATAAACTCTGTGCTTCTCATACTCACAACTATAAACTTACTTTTATCCCATGCAGTAGCCCATTGGGATAACCAAGAACAGATTACCACATGACTTGCCTATGCTTTCTTTCTCAAACAGCGAAAGTGTGAAGCTCATCAAACTTGTGGACCGTCTATATATATAAAAGCCTACTATGCAAAGTGTCCCCTCGGAAGTTCAACCAACAGGGAATTCGATTGCTTGCTATCATGTGTGCTGACCACCAGGGGGTGGTTCGGAACGAAGGAAGGCCCCAGCCAGCAGCCAGCAGCTGCTAGGGACCCTACCCGTGCACGAGGCCTCTAGTGAAATAAAGGTAGATTGATCATTGTTGTAACTGTTGGGCTATTGGTTAGTTCCATATTGTTCCAGAAAAACATTATTCAGATTAGGGAAAAATATATCATCTCAATGAAAAAGAACAGTGAGTTTCACTGCCCCCCCCCCCCATTTTTTGAGAAGAACATACACCTACTACTTGATTGATTTAAATGATTTTGCCTTTTTAAATTTGTAAGATTTGTATAATTTTAGGCAGAGCCCATGAAGAGGGCAATTATTTTAAGTTATTCCTGTAACAACAATAATAGGCTTCAGTGATTTTCTTAAATGTTTCATGATTATTTGTGTTTGATAACAAAACTTATGTATTTTGACACAAAAGTTAAACTTTTTAATACCTCAAGTTTTTCCCCCAGCAAAATACAGAGAATAGATGCGTATTAAAGCCCTCTGGCTAATAGGTAGCATGGCTGGTTACATTTGATATATAACCGAGACTGAAGTGCTATGTGCAATGTAAGTGATTCTGGCTGAGGAGGACTAAGGTGATGAAAAGTAAAAATTAGGGTGACTGTCTGAATTTGATTTTAAGTCTTACTTTGATTAAAAATATTATTAGAGCCTGGCTGGCGTGGCTCAATGGTTGAGTGTTGACCTATGAACCAGGAGGTCACGGTTCGATTTCTAGTCAGGGCACATACCCGGGTTGCGGGCTTAATCCCAGTGTGAGGTGTGCAGGAGGCAGTCAATTGATGATTCTCTCTCATCATTGATGTTTCTGTCTCTTTCCCTCTCCCTTCCTCTCTGAAATCAATAAAAAATGTATTTAAAAACATTATTAGAGAAAACATGTTATGTTGCAGTTCTTTACATTTCAAACTGGGATTCAGATGAGGAGTGGATAGAAAAGGTCAAGAACAGGGAATCTGGAGCCAGAGTGTTTGGTGCCAGTCTCTGCCACCTACCAGCTGGGTGACACTGGGCAAGCTTCTCATACTCTCTGATCCCTGTCTGTAAACCACAACTAATAATCCCTGTCTGTAACCACAACTAATAATGGTTAACCATGAACTAATTGTGGTTAATTAAATGAATTAACGTATGTAACTTGCTAGAACAGTGTTTCCTATGAAGAAGCGCCATATAAGATTTTGCTATTGATTTTCTAACACCAGCCATGAATTCTTAGGTTATTTTACATTCTTTGTATTATTCTAGGCATCAATTGCCATATGCAAAAAAAAAAAAAGAATTTTCTTTTTACTGAATGGTTTTTAAATGGGGACCAACCGAAGGTCTAAAACCCCCTTTCCTTTTGTCAATTAGTGGCACAAAATTGAAAGAGGGGTGGATGGAACATTTTGTACCTCAGAAGCTCTTAGATGAATGCACGGGGAACACCGGGAGGCTCAGGGAGTGAATCACAAGCATATTCTGGGTGACTGACTGTAAGAATCTTTAATGAATGAATCATTGACTAGGCAGATGGGCTGTGGGAGGCAAACCCCTAGTATGTTTTTTCTCTTACTACAGAAATATTTCTGAGAGATAAACACCCAGACCGCTATTCATGCCTATAGACCTTCTTTAATTTTAAAGTAATTGCTGTTTTTCTTTCCCGTGTTTTGTCATATATATTATCTCATTTGCTCTTCACAGCCATCATTTCTCAGGATGGGTATAAAGATGGAGTAAAATATGTTTGTTTGTTTGTAATCCTCGCCCGAGGAGCGAGGGTATTTTTTCTATTGATTCTAGAGAGAGTGGAAGGGAAGGGGTGGGGGAGAAGATAAGTAGAGAGGGGAAGAGCAAGAGACATCGATGGGTCACATCGATTGCTTGCCTCCCACAGGAGCCCCAACTGGGCGCTGGGATCAGACCTGCAACCAGGTTCATGCCCTTGACCCAGAATCGAACCCTTGACCCTCCCGATGCACAGGCTGGTGCTCTAACCACTGAGCAATGCTGGCCAGGGCGAACTTTTAAAGTTCTGTCTTTATAGCTTTATTGAGATACATTTCACATAAGATAACATTCACCCATTTAGAGTGTCCGGCTCTGGGGTTTTTAGTATATACACAGAGTTATGCAACCATTACTGCAATCTAACTTTAGATCATATTCAACTCCTTTCTGTCTCTGTAGAGTCCTACTCTGGACATTTTATATAAAGGGAACAACCCAATATCTGGTCTTTTTTGTGTCTGGCTTCTATCACTTAGCATGATGTTTTCAAGGTTCATTCAAGTCATAATCGATTCTTCATTTTTTTATTCCCAAATAATATTCCATTGTATGGATATAACATATTCTGTTTTTCCATTCATCAGTTGGTGAACATTTGGGTTTCCGCTTTTTGGCTATTATAAATAATGCTGTTATGAATGCTTGTGTACAGGTTTTTGTGTGGACATATGTTTTTGATATATGCCTTGGGTACATACATAGGAATGGAATTGGCGAGTCATATGGTAACTCCATGTTTAGCATTTTGAGGACCTGCCAAATAGTTGCACAAGTTTAAATTCCCACCAGGAATGTATGAAGATTTCAATTTCTCCATGTCCTTGTCAACACTTGTTATTTTCTGTGTTTTTTTAAAAAAATTTAGCCATCACAATGGATGTGAAATGATAAAACTATATTTTTAATAGAAAAAAGTGATGTATAGAATATAAGTAGTATTTGAACAGTACAGAAAAACACTGCTCAGGCCCAGACTGCCTCCCAGAATGATAATGTTTCCTATAGTCCTCCAATATTGTCTATGCACATGCTATAGATCCTTAGACATGTAATTAAAATACATTTAGGAATATACTCTTTTTTAAAAAAAATATATTTTATTGATTTTTTTACAGAGAGGAAGGGAGAGGGATAGAGAGTTAGAAACATCGATGAGAGAGAAACATCGATCAGCTGCCTCCTGCACACCCCCAACTGGGGATGTGCCCACAACCAAGGTACATGCCCTTGACCAGAATAGAACCTGGGACCCTTCAGTCCGCAGGCCGACGCTCTATCCACTGAGCCAAACCAGTGAGGGCAGGAATAGACTCTTTTTTATTATTCTTTTTCACTTTAATAATATATCTTGCAGCAGTTTCTACAGGTGGACATTTTGATCTGCCTTATGCTTCTGACTCTCAGCAGAGCATTCCTTTGGAGGACATGCCATAGCTCATTTCCACAGCGTTTCTATGAAAGGGCATTGTGGTCGTCTCCAGTTTTGTCCTGTTGCAAGTGGTGCTCCTGTGAACATCCTCGTGCACGTGTCTTTGGGCACATGTGTGAGGCCAGTCACAGGACAAATAAATCCTGCTGCTCTGTGCTCCCACCAGTAGGGAACGGAAGTGCCTGTTAGCCACAGTCTCTCTGGCATAACATTGTGGATGACCAGACTTTCCCATCTTGGTCAATGTGATAGGTGAAACACAGTTTATTGAAAGTGCATTTGACCTACAAGGAATGAGTCAAGTGTATGTTATCCTAAAGCTTGAAGTTCAATTTTCCAAATGTATTGAGCTCCAGATAATATGGTGGAAGCTTTCAAATTTCTGAAATGAATTCAGACATAGAGATTGTCTCTAAATTTGCCTTAATAATTAGTGTAACCATATGCTAAATGAAGGAGTTTATTGGTCTGTTTGTTTGTTCACCTGGCATTTATTCATTAGTTGCATTATGCCAGGCAGAGAAAGTGCCAGGGAAAGAAAGGATAAATAAGAAACCAATTGCTCACAAGTTATACATGGTTAGTAAGGGAGATCCACATAAACTAATAAAGCACGATGCCCATGGAATAGTGTCATGTGCAACAACTGTGTGCATAAAACCTGGGATATTGCTTCTGGGGAGAGGCAAAAAAAAACTTGTAGAAAAGGAGAGAGTACGACATTCCTTTATAAGCAAGCACCGTGGAAGTTGTACGCATTACTTCACAAAGTCCATTGGCAAGCCACTGCTGGTTGCAAGGCAGGCTGGGAAGGTCAACTCTGACTCGTGGCCCTATGCCTCCGTGTTACCCTGGAGGAGGGGAGCCTGGGTGCAGGCGCCACAGTCTGGGAGGCGATAGAGGAGCAGCTAGTATTTTCATTACAATGCAGGACAAGGAGCTGCGAGACAGCTCCCTGTCAACAGAGCTAATGGTCTCATTAAGAAACAAGTCACAGACACTCCAAGCGATTCATGAGCAAGATTATTATGTATAAAGTCTTAAGCTGACATAATAAATCTGATTCACACGATCATGGAATAACTACCATTGAATAGGAGTTATGTAAAATGGCAATTGTCTGGTACGGATGCTTAAATATGAAAGGAACGAGGGAAGGAAAGAAGAGTATGAATTGGTGTCATCAAGAGACGTTTGAGATCGTGTAATGTAAATGAGTGCCTACATTTTGGGGATATTTCTTCATACCTTATCTTTGTTTAACATAGAGGCATTTTCTTTAGAGTCATGAGCTTTATATATTCAAAACTCGCCATGAAAAACTCAGCTGTGGTTCTTCATATCTACATTTATTAGGAATTAAATTTTTCTTTATGTGCATTTCTGCATATTTTCCCCCATAGCAGAAGTTTTCCAGGAAGCAACTGTTCCTGATCATCGGTGCTGTTCAATAGTTCTGAGCAGGGGCAGTTGGGTCTTTGATGGAGAGTCAGTGGCTAATAGTTCGTAGTATATTGAGCGGGCGAGGAGGAGGAGGGAACAGTGACCCGGAATTGGGTCACTGTTCCCTGATGACACTCATGATCAAGAGCCTCCAGTCTTCTAGGTGGGCTGCCCTACTTTCAGCAGGGATTGCAAAAGGGATATTTTGTAGCTTTCTTTCATTTCATTTTATTTTTAAATTGAATTTATTGGGGTGATGTTGCTTAATAAAACTATATAGGATTCAGGGGCACAATTCTAGAATACATCATATATATATTGTATTGTGTTCACCACCCAAAATCAAGTCTCCCTCCATCACCATTTATTCCCCTTTACCCTCTCCTACCTCCCCCACCCTCCTTCCCTCTGGCAATCACCAACACTGTTGTCTGTCTTCTCTTAGTTTATGTTTTTCTTAATCCCTTCACCTGTTCTGAGGCAGCCCTGAACCTCACCCTGTTGGCACCAGCAGAGGAATGTCTTTGATGAAGAACATTTCCCAGGTTTCCAGTGGAAACACTAGGTGGCCAGGTATGATTTTACCAAGCTTTCCAGCGTGGCTCTCCTTCCGAGTGAGAAGCAACCCTCTGATTTTCTCACAGTAGAATCGGACTTTCCCTTCGGGATGCTAACCCTACACTGCGACTCTTTCAGGCAGGTTTATTATTGTGGCATCGGATGTGCAATTTCTGAAGATACGGGATTTCCAAAGTCAGTGCCAAGCAGGCCAGCTTTGTTCTGAAAATCAGCTCTGATTTTATGACGATGTTTTTGTTTTTTAAAAGAACCATTTTCTCAAGTAGAAAGCAAAGGTCAGAGTTTGGACTATTCATCCTGCTTCTCTAAGCTTTGTTCCAAGAGCCCAAGATTTATTTAAGGAGCAACCTGGAAAACTAACCCAAGTGGAAAAAAATTGCTTTTATGTAAAATGCAGTGAGAACAGAAAATCTTGTGGAAGTGCAGTCTAAATAGTGTCTCAGCACCCATGGTCTCAGCACCCATGGTCTCAGCACCCATGGTCTCAGCACCCATCTTCACACACTTAAAACAGCCTTCCATAGACAATGTAGATCTTTAAGGGAGCATGATAATGTGCTAGGTGTCAGCATAAGTGGGTTCAGTCTTTGGCACATGACTTTGCCACATGACCCTGGACAAGTTTTCCTGAAACGAGTAATACTAGCTTCTTTTTTTAAAAAAATATATTTTTTTTTATTATTGATAGTATTACAGATGTCTCCCATTTTCCCCCTTAACCCATCTTCTCCCAGCCCCTAATACTAACTCCTTTCTTTCTTTTTTTAAAGTGTATTTTTATTGATTTCAGAGAGGAAGGAAGAGGGAGAGAGAGAAACATCAATGATGAGAGAGAATCATTGATTGGCTGCCTCTTGCAGGCCCCCTACTGGGGATCAAGTCCACAACCTGGGCCTGTGCCCTTGACCGGAATTGAACCTGGGACCCTTCAGTCCACAGGCCGATGCTCTATCCACTGAGCCAAACCTGCTAGGCCCTAACCTCTTTAAGGAAAGGATCTCCACTGGGATTTCCTGTGGGTCATGATCTATGGGGTCTGAACTATGAAACAGGACAGAGCACATGCTGATTTGTATAATATTCATGTATATTCACTCTATAATTGTACAGCCAAGGAATTCACCCCTTGAGAGTTAAAGTTTGATATTTTAAAGTCACTGCTTCTGGATGTTTTTCTCTTCACTTGTTTTCAATAATTCCCCTCCCAACTTACCCCCATAGAGTATGCCCAATGCTGACAATAAGACACAGAGTGTCTTGGACTATGAATGGGAACAGAGCGGTCCAAAGAGCATTTTTGTCAGAACTTGACTATTTGATGAAATGATTGTTGGAGAGTATCGGTAGAATGTACTAAAGTTGATACATTAGAAAAAAAAGCGCAAAGAGTTAATAGTCCAACCAGGTGACTCACCTGGTAAGTTTAACTTACCTGATAAAATGTGGTCCAATTTAAACAAAGTAGTTTTAGTTTTCTCAGGACAAACATCCTACATAAACACAAATGATGATACGAGACACAGATATAACTTAGTTTACAGGATCTTCCAAAATTACAGTCCACCAGCCAGCTGGGATGGCACATTGGAGAAAAGGTCATTGAGAATGTGCTACCAGCAATTCATTTTGTAGCCCGCTCTGCATGGCACGGGCTTGAAACACTGGATTATAATAGGAAGCTACTGCACTGAAATCATATTACTGAGACTATTTAATGTGCATTAGGAGGTCCACCTTTCTTGCAATGGCCTGGTAGGAGGCTCTTTAAGATTTCTGTCTGTCTGGATTTAAGAGAAGGAGTTGGTCCGCACTTTGGTAGGCAGATTCCCAGACTTGTAGCTTTGGCGGAGGAGAGGGGTTCGGTGCTGTGTGCCCTGTGTGTTGGTGAGACAGCACTGCAGCAACAGTAGCTTTTAGCAGCTACCGGGTTTGTAAAAGCAGCCACGCCAATTAGCAGTAAGTGCCATGTACCTGCAAGTTCCTAGGAATTCAACCTCTTTTAAGGCAGAATCTTAATGTAGCTTAAAAAACCCCCACAAAAATCTTATAATATACTCTGGGAGAATAAAGAAAAATTAGCAATGGCAAAATGGAAGAACTCTGAGATGCATTAATAATATTGATTTAGATATAGAGGGAAATGTGCAGTCAGCGACATTTTAAAAACTATAGTATTTTGCCCGGCTGATGCGGCTTAGTGGTTGAGCATCGACCTATGAACCAGGAGGTCAGGGTTTGATTTCCAGTCAGGGTACATGCCTTGGTTGCTGGCTCAATCCCCAGGAGGGGGTGTGCAAGAGGCAGCTAATTGATGATCCTCTTTAATCATTGATGTTTCTACCTCTCTCTCCCTTCCTCTCTGAAATCAATAAAAATATATTAAAAACAATTGTATTATTTTAAATGACCAGTTTCTTACAGTTTATTTCCAATATTTTTAATCCTCCAAGGATATGTTATTACTGATTTGAGAGAGAGAGAGAGAGAGAGAGAGAGAGAGAGAGAAACATTGATGTGAGAGAGAAACATCGATCAGTTGCCTCTTGCATGCACCAGAATGGGGATTGAATCTGACACCTAGGTAGGTATGTGCCCTGACTGGTAATAGAACCTGCATCTTTTTGGCAACTTAATCACCTACCAGAGCTACTTCCAAATTTTGAATTTCTTATTAATACTGCAGCGATTTTCTTAGAAATTTATAATGCTGGTATTGCCACAGGTTCCCTATGTGTTTTCTGCAAAACCTTTTCCACCAGGCTATAAAGATAACAATTAATAAATAAAAAATAATAAATTGCATTAAGAACAAGGGAAAAAGTAACAGTTCCAAATTGCAAAGACACAGGAAAAAAATTCAACTTCTTTTCAAGGTGCCAAATTCACTGTAATGGAAAGGACTACAGTATACTATTAAAATGTTATTTTCAACACACAGTACTTATTTTAAAGTGTTTTCAGCATTTTTTTTTCCTTTAAACATTTGATACCCTTTTCCTGAAAATGTTTTACATTCAGAAAGTATGTTTGAGCATTGTGGGCAGTTTAATGTTTCTTCCTTGTGTTTTTTTAATCTTTAATTTCTTTATTGGTTAAGATATTACAAATGTGTCCTCACCCCCCATTAGCCCCCCCCCCCACTCATGCTCTCATCCCCCTGTTGTCTGTGTCCATTGGTTTGGCTTATATGTATGCATACAAGTCCTTTGGTTGATCTTCCTTGTGTTTTACTGTTTTCTCTCTGTCCAAAGATATTATAGAATAAAGACATCTGTTGAGTTTAGCATTTTCTTGATCTACTAGTTGCTAATGCCACTAATAGACTAATAAAATAATTAACTCATTGCAGCTGGAGCGTGTAGCTCTTCTTTATTTTCAATCATAATTCTTTTAAAAGTGCCAAGAACACCAAAATAATTAAAGCTAATGTAGAACATATAGTAAATTTGATTTGCTGATCATACTCTGAGATTCATCATAATTAATACAAGAGAAGTATTAAAATTGCAGTTTTTCAAACAAACAAAAACTCATGGACACAGACAACAGTGTGGTGGTTACCAGAGGGAAGGGGGTGGGGGCCAGTAAAGGGTGAAGGGGGTCAAATATATGGTGATGGAAGATGGTTTGGATGGAAGATGATGACTTTCGGTGCTGGGCACACAGTACAATACACAGATTATGACCATAGAAATGGACAATTGAAACCTATATAATGTTACCCCTTTTAGTTAAATTTAATTTTTAAATTTAATTAAAAATAGCTGTTTTTAACATATTCATTAGCTATTTGATAACTTCAACTGTTGATGTGCTTTAAAGTTAGGACTGTGATATCATGGCAAAAAGATTCTGCAAACTGTCACTATTTGGGTTTATGCTGCCAACTGTGGAGAATTAGGCAATTTCTATACACACAAACCAGTTTGGATAAATTATGCAAATAAAATGATTTGCAAAATCCGTTATTTGATTGGATTTTAATGGTCGGTATCATCAATTGAGGTGCATAGATATCACAAAGTGTTTATTTATTAAATATTTGAAATTAGGTGAAAGTTTCGCTAGACTTTATCAATATGGAATTTCTAAATCCTGCAGTTTCTGGTTTAACCTGTTTTTTTGTGTGTGTGTGTGTGGAAAATAGTGGAAGCACATGGCAAATGAAGCCCTCTCCAGCTCCTTTTTTTCCCTCTCACCAATCTTTGCCTGGCTGCCTTTCTTTCTTCTCGGTGGTCTATACTTAGAATCTATCATGTTCTGTCAGTGGCGTCATCTCTGCAGTGGTAACAAGTAGAATTTTATGATGTTCAAGATAAATTGATGGTGATAGTGCAGAGTGAGGATCTGGGGAAAGTCAGAGATTGCAAGAGGATAAGAAAGAGGAGAGATCTGAGTTGCTCATACAGAGCAAACCTTCAGAATTAGCAGAAAGGAGAGAAAACATGGAAAACTAAACTGAAATCAAGACAGTCAAGAGAAATATACATTTTGCATTTCAGGTATGATTTGGAAAAGGAACAAAATTTTATTTTTCATTAAGAAAGAATATCATCTGTAATTTCCTAAGTCGAGAGAGCAAAAAATATCTGTGCTTCAACATAAAATTAAACCTCCCACTGTAAGCCTAGAAATGTTACGATTAAGTTGGACTGTCATTGGAAAGAAAATTAAACTCTCTTTCTAAAGTAATATTTATAAAACATCGGACAACTGAAGATGATAAGTGTTTTTCCTCCCCCGAGGTCTAGTTATTTAGCTAAAAACTTGATTGATTTCTTTTGCTCAGGCTGCTGGCCGTATCACAGCAGCAGATAGCCCTCATTGACCTTCCTGGAATAATTGCTAGACACACTGTAAGTTGTCAGTCTTCCTTGTTTTTGACCTTTCAGCCACATTTGACCCAATCGATCACTCCCTACATCTTGAGACCTCCCTTCACTTCCAAAGTACGTACTCTGCTCTCCTGGTTTCCCCCCTCGGTGGCTGCTCTTTCTCAGTCTTTTTTGCTAGTTGCTCCTTATTTCCACAAGCTCTCAAAGACAGAGCTTCCAGGATCCTGTCCTTGGGCTTCTTCGCTCCTTTGCCTCAGTTACCTCTGGTGACTAGGTTATAAATACCATCTATCACCCACCCCTTGAACTCTAGACTCGTCCATCCAGCTGCCTGCTTGATGTCTCTACTTCGATGCCTGCGAGGTTTCTCAAACTTAACATGTCTGAAGCCTGATTCTTGAGCTCCCCTCTAAACCTACTCATCTCACAACGTGTCCCGCCTTGATTTATGGCAAATCCTTCCGTCCGCTTCTCCTGCCAAATACGATGGAGCAATTCTTAACGCCTTTCTTCCAACTGCCAACCCACACACGAGAGCATCCTCTTGGCTTTAGGGTGAACATACACCTGGGATTTAAGCATGTCGTGCCACTGTCACCCCCACGACCTGATCCCAGCTGGCACCGTTTCTCGCCTGGAGTGTTATAGCAGCCTTGTTCCTGGTCTTCCTGCTTCTGCCTTCCCTGCTCAGAAGCAGACAGCTCTGTCCTTTAACATGGAAGTTGTAATGTCACGACTCTGTTCAAAACCTCCCGATAGCCTCCACTCAGACTAGGTAAAAGCCACATCGGTCCCCACCCGTACTCACCTCTTGAACTTACTGCTAATATTTGCTCATTCTGCTTCAGGCACATGGCATCCTTCCGGTTCCTTGAATGCTTTGGACATGCCTTTGATCCAGGACTTATATGTTTGCTGTTTCCTCAAGTACATGGCTTGCCCGCTCATTGTTTTTTTTTTTTTTTGAGGTCATTATTCAAATTTCACCTGGGGTGAGGAGGCCATCCCTGACTATCCTGTTGAAAATTGCAACCCTTTTCATCTTCCTCCTTGCTCCCTGCGCCCCCTTCCTTACTTTGTTTTCTCTCTCTATCACCTTCTAACCTACTGTGCACTTTGCTTGTTTATTATTCTGTCTCCCTACACTAGAATATAAGTTCTGCAAGGACAGGGCTCTTTGATTTTTTTGTTATTGGATCTCCAGTACTTAGAACAGTGTCTGGCACATAGTAGGTGTTCAGTGAATGTTTTTTTGAGTGAATTGAGAATAACAAATTATGATTGGTCAGAATACATGAGATGAATTCACAGTATATCATTCCTTAATTGAATGAGAAGCGAAATGTGTGTGGTGGGGGAGGAGCCGCAGAGGGCCATGCTTGGCATTAAGGTAGAATTCACATCAAAGTGATTTAACCTACCTACTTGGTGGGTCCCTTAACCCCTCCTGAGTCAGATCAAAACTTCTCTTGAGGGCACCTTTTACTAGTGCTGAGGCTATTCTAGCATTCCATTAAAAACCATTTAAAATACAAAAACAAGGCTGTATTGCTTTAACTCTGACCTTAGAAGACTCTGCGTTTTATAACTGTTTAGAGAAAATGTGGAAAGGCTGAATATGTTTGCTGGCCTCAATCTTTTTATTACTCATCTCTATAAAGAGGCTTTTAGGGACATATTAAAAGTTTCCATCTCTCTTATCTCATGCCTTCCTTCTCATCTTCCTTCACTGCACCCCAAATGGCTGAAAGCAAGACCCTGAGAGGCTGGAGGAAATGTATTATTGTCAAAGCAGATGGGGATGAAATTGGCCTTCAACCTTGGCTCCTACCCCCAGAAATGCTACTCCAGTTATTGCTCTTTAACAGAGTGAGCTCATATATGTCCACTGTTACTAAGAACTCATTAATCTGCAGTTTCCCCCAGAAGTCAAAGTTATCACTTGGATGCTCTACTTGTTTGTGACTTCTCCCATGTGTTTCATCATGTCTGGCTAAAACTAAGATAAAAACTCTGATTCCAAGACAGGTGCCACAACCAAGGAGGCAACAAACAAACAAACAAACAAACAAACAAACAAACAAAAAATGACAGTGGAGTGTGGTGTGTTAAACTGAGAGAGCAGGTAGTTTTTTAGACAAACTGAAAGCCAGTAATGATTTCATCCATTTCCTGTAATAAGGCAATGAATGATCTGACCTTGAGGAACCTATTAAAGTATGCTTCCAAACACAGAGGCCGTTTCTAGGCTAGATGTAGAGTGGTATTTACCTTGATTTGTCTTCTGCAACATGGTAGTTTATAAAGGAAAAGGTAGCTTATACAACCTTAGGAATATAAAGCTTTGCAAAATCTCCAAAATCGCTGTGAATTTTAAAATTCAGATGTCATATAAATTTCTTGTGGGCTCATATCTTGGCTTTTTTAGCCTTTAGAGACAGCTGCATGATAGAAATTGATCAGAAATTTTTGTGCAATTTGGTTAATTATGGGATTAAAAAAACACAACGGTAGCAAAATAGATGGTAAGGAGCAAACTACTTATATTATTATAGATGCCATAGGGACCTCCTTCGATCAATGGAGCTTAAAATACACGTATGTCTTCATTTCTATTTTAGGCATTTATTTAGCAGTTTTCAACTAATTTGTTCATAATTTTTTTCCAGAATATTTCAACAGAAGCAACAATAATTATACTTTTAGATCATAAGAGGTCAGCATGTTTGAGTGCCATGGGTCTTTAAAGAACACCTAACCCAACCTTTATTTTACAGATGAGGATAAGGGACAATGGGCAGTGACTTGCACAAGGTCTTCCATTGAGTTTCTGGTAGAGTGGGGTACCTAAAGCTGCCTCTCTGAGTCTCTCAGCTATTCACATCATTAAACCACAAATAGATTATTTCTCAAAATGAAGAAATAACGTGAAGTTATTTTTTCAAAGCAGCCTGTCTGTATTTTTTGATCATATGGAAAAGTAAAAACTATTACAAACTTAGAAGTAATCCAAAAAACAAACTCATCAAGACCTATTCTCTGGTCTGCAGAACTCAAAATAAAACTAAAATATTCCTATGGTTTCTAATGTCTGAGACAATAATATATTAGGTTCTGCTAATATATTTAAGACTTTGTTGATCAATTAGATTCTTTTTACTGAATTTAAATGTCTGAAGGAGCTATGTTAATGAATATTTCATTGGCATGTCGACCCTGCCAGGCTGTGGAGCTTTGCACTGCAGAATACCACCTGGTGGCTGATATCTAGACCATGGGAATCTTGGGGCACATTTTTATTTTTGATAAAAATAGCACAACAGCATGATTCCACTTGCTAAGTGTTTCTTACAAGATACTTTTTATTTATTTCAGAGAGGAAGGGAATGGGAGAGAGAAATAGAAACATCAATGATGAGAGAGAATCATGGATCGGCTGCCTCCTGCACGCTCCCCACTGGGATCAAGCCCACAATCCAGGCATGTGCCTTGACCAGGAATCGAACTGTGACCTCCTGGTTCATAGGTCAATGATCAACCACTGAGCCTCGCCGGCTGGGCTGTAAACGTTTCTGATGATATAAATCACGTGGCATACCCACGTCACATAGGAGCAGTCCTTGCTCAGGGGTCATCTCACCGAAGTGCAGCTTCACTTCTCTGAGAATCAGAATGTTGGGTCCTATTGGGAACTTTATGGATCAGAACTGGAAAAGGTTGGTGGGAATCAGAAAGTTTTAAAGTCAGTAAAAGCTTAGTCAAGTGCATCTGAATCTATGCTGTCTATTAACCTAAGTACAGTTTACTCAATGCTTTAACTGAAGCGTGAATGCATATGTTTGAACAAGGTGTTAGTAGGGATCACCAGACCATGCGAAGTCTAGGTATTCACCAGACCATGTAAAATCTAGGGAAGACTGGCACAGCCCTCAGTTTGTGAAGACCAATTTTCATATCCCCGGAGACTTGTTTCTTTGGGGCTGTCTTTGGCTCTGAGCTCTTCCTTCCTGAATTAATTCCATGTGGGTCATTTTACTCTCATGCAGGTCATGTCTATGTTCCATACTGAGGGGATTTAGAGGTGGAATTCCTTTCTTTCTTTGATTTCCACAAATGGCCACCCAGAATAGCCTTTGTAGTTACTGGTGGATTCTATGGGAGAAGAGCAACAAACAAGAAACAAGCACAACAAACAAGAACCTGGACATAGAATATTAAATATCTCTCTTCTTAAAAATCCATTGTCCAACTCAGACTTCAACATTCCTGGTGTTCTCAACTCTCCTGGCTTCTTTTCTCCTTATTTCCATCTTGAGAGCAATCCCAACCTCTATAGCATTGTTTTTGTTATTGTTGTCTTATGCAGAATATTTCAGCTCATCCTTTGTTTTATGCTCTACTTCCTGGTCTTACTTGAGTCTAAAAAAAACAAGCAAAACAACAACAACAAAACAAAAACCCCAAACAACCCAATGTGCCATTGAGTTAATTTTCTTAGTGAAGAAAAATTCTCTCCTGCTGCAAGGTGACGCTTGTTAAGATTTTGTAAATAAACACATAAATAAGTGATTACACACACACAACACACACACACATACACACACACACACACACACACACACACACACACACACACCCCTGCAATTAATATACAGCTCTGATAAAATCATGGCCCTGGTGTTAATTCAAGTCCTTTTTCATTAATGATTGGTGAACATTTTAGCTCCTGGTGGCTAAAAGGAAAATGGCCTGCTGTATTTTAAATCTGGGTCCTCTTCTTCTAATTGCACAACTTGTATACTTTCAATCAATCTCCTGTTGGATTTTGTTCACCTCAGATAAGTTTTTCCTCTTATATGAGCTACACTACTAATCATGGAGAAAATTTGATTTGTTTGCAATTGCTTAAGGATCTGATTTCAATCTACAGCTTTGGTGTATAGTTCTAGCTATTCCTTTTGACAACGTCTGTCCAGTTCCACTCAAATGAGGGAGGTGCAACACTTTTAAGCACGTTCTCTCTACCCGGCAACATCTGCTTCTGTGCTGCCTGCAGCAATGGGCATTTTGCCACTTTGCATTTGGAGTGAGAGAAATCAATTCCAGGTTGAGTGTTCCTTCATAGAGCCTTCAGCTATGACTAAAATATTATGTCTGGTTACCCTCTGTTTTGACCTAATCAATGTGGCCTCTGTTTACAGCAACTGGGACTCTGCTATTTAATTTTTTCTTTCCCACTGTGTGGAGCTTTATCAGTAGGATGAGCCACTACTAGAATGAGTAGGTGGCTAGGAATACACTCAAATGTTTGTTATTACCTGAATATCAAAATAAGTCACCAAAAAAAGCCACCTGTTCTTTGCTCTTACAGCACTTAATTAGAAACGTCAAGGCATTTTTCGTTGTTGTTGCAAAATACTCTTTTGAGGAGAGTGGGATCTATTCATGGCAGGAAAACAATGGAATAATTTCTCTGTTTATGAGAAGGTAGCCAGAATATCAAGATTGGTTTAAATAGAGGGGCAACACTGAAATGCATTGTAGTTAGGATTTTATTGGTGACATTTCTCCCAAAAATCAAAGTAACTCTTTTATGCCATCTGTAAAATTGAGGACAGATGTTGGTAAGGGTAGTGAATTAAAATAGATCTTTTTTCCTTGCTTTAGAAAAGTGGCCATAATCCCAAGGGGTTTATAGGTCACACACTTTACATGAGGAAATATAGATTGTGAAAAAGCATTTTAATGAAAATTATTTGGATCTCTGTTAAGGGGAAACTCTTAAGACTCGCAATGTTGACTTGCCAGCAGATGAATGGATATATTAATGGGTCTGGCCTGGCAAATGTGGAATCCCCAGATGGGCTTCTCACTATTTCTCCGTCTGCTCCCCCATTGTTCTCTTACAAGAAGCTTCCCCCAGAATCCTTATAGGCTGTTTGCTCCCTCCAGACTCTTCTTCCTGCCTTTGTACCCCCATGACAGTACCCTCTCTGCACATTCCTATTCCATAGACTGTGAGAACTAAATGTGAGCTATTTGTGGAACTGCTGGCTCTTTGAAAAATGCTAGACAAATGAGTAGACATGGTTATTATGATAAGGTGTTTAGAAAATATCAATGAACCCATTAAACTTCATTTTATAACCTTTTAAAAGATGCAAAATCTTTTGTGATTGAGTTCCTGCCAATATATTCCATTGGACAATGTTTATATATAAACTAGAGGCCCGGTGCATGACATTCATGCACTGGTGGTGAGAGGGGGGTCCCTCAGCCTGTCCTGCACCCTCTTCCAGTCTGTGACCTCTTGGGGGATGTCCGACTGCCAGGTAGTGGGTCTAAGCCAGCAGTTGGACATCCCCTGAGGGGTCCTTAGTGCAGCTGTGGAGGCAGGAGAGGATCCTGCCACCACCACTGCACTTGCCAGCTGTGAGCCTGGCTTCTGGCTGAGCAGCGCTCCCCCTGTGGGAGTGTACTGACCACCAGGGGCAGCTCCTGCATTGAGCATATGCCCCCTTGTGGTCAGTGTGCATCATAGTGACCGGTCATTCCACCGTTCAGTCAATTTGCATATTAGCCTTTTATTATATAGGATTTATTTTGCGTATCAATGTATTTCATTGCATATCTCAGAGATTTATGGTTAAGGATATTACTTTCTAAAAAATATATACACATCATGCTCTACTCACATGCTGTTCTATTCCTGAGGAACAGTGGCTGGGCCAGTGGTATTCAAATCTTTTAAATATCTGGTGTTAGTACAGGTGCTATATTGCAGAATCATGCACATTTTGTTAACCAGTGTCACTCCAATAAATTCAATAAAAAGGAAAAAAGTAATATCTGGCCCTACACCATTTTCCCCACAGCTAATTACTTAACACATAGAATTGTAGGTCAAAAATATAAAGAATTAATCAGCAATATCTGGATGGTAGTCAGATATTCATTTTAATTTTCTTTCTATGCTTACATATACTTTATGTATTTAATAATTAGAAAAAGAAGATAACCATTCTCATGGAATACTTTAAAGAAGTAAAATCTATGATAGATGGAAATAAAAACTTAGGCATGCACTTTACATTCTGTCTTTCACTCATAAACCTAGCCTCCTTCTTAGACAGTAAGATTCATGGGGTCTGTGGCATATTTCCATTTCATTCCTGGCCAAAGACACAGATGTTCAAATCTATCTTCTCTGCTTGTCAACTCTTTAGCTCTATGACCTTGAGCAATTTCTGTGCCTCAGTTTCCTCATCTTTAAAACAGGATAATAATAAAACATTTCCCTTTAGGGTTGTGGCAGTGATTACATGAATCAGTCAATGCAACATAGTACACCTAGAGCAGTAAGCCCTCCAAACATGTTAGCTATTATTAGTAGTATTTAATTTCCAGCTCTACTACTGATGAGTCGTGTGTCCTTGAGCAAATTATTTACGTCTGGATTACAGTTATCTCTAAATGAAAGAATTGAACTAGGCCTGAGACTCTCAAACTTAAGTGCATATCAGAATTACCTGGGTCGCGTGTTAAAACCCTGATTCCTGGGCCCCTCCCTTAGAGTTTCTGATTCAGTAGATCTAGGATGGGGTCCAATAGTTTGCATTTCTAACCAGTTCCCAGGTGAGGTTGAGGCTGCTGATCTGAGACCACATGTTGAGAATTCTTAGTTTATTGTAAACAAATTGGTGGTTATTTCAGTGAGCACATGAAAGAAATAATGAACTTAAATGAAGAAGAAAATCTGCTCTTTAGTGTTTCTTTGCTAAGGTGCACACTTATTTTTGGAGCATTCTTTGCAGTACGTGTTGTGCAGCTTGTAGCACGACAGCATACTGCATGCTGAAACAGTGCCGTGGACTTGAAGGTTTCCTTATAAAGTGGTTTTGCTTATTTATTTGATTATTGGAGAGTAGTGTGAACAACTCTCTTTGCTTCCACGGTGTTGCTATCACCTTTCAGGGGTGATAAGCCTCCTTAAATCCCAGCTCTTCCATTTACAAATTCTATAACCTTGGATGAGTTTCCTCACTTCTCTGTGCCACAGGTTTCTCTGTAAAATGGGGATAATTATAGAGTCTACTTTGTAGGCTTTTAAGAATGACACAGGTAAAGTTATTTTACAAAATTAGCATTCAAAAATGACCACTCGCAATCTAGTGTTTTAAAATAGATTTAAAAATGTAAACTCTTTGAATATGTTTCAATGTTATTTATATATAGACTAGAGGCCCGGTGCACAAAATTTGTGCATGGGGGGGGAAATCCCTCAGCCCGACCTGCACCCTCTCCAATCCAGGAGCCGTCAGGGGATGTCCTACTGGTGGCTTAGGCCCGTGGTCGGCAAACTGCGGCTCGCGAGCCACATGCGGTTTTTTGGCCCCTTGGGTGTGGCTCTTCCACAAAATACCACGTGCGGGTGCATGTACAGTGCGATTGAAACTTCATGGCCCATGAGCAGAAGTCGGTTTTTGGCCTGGGTGAGTCTATTTTGAAGAAGTACTGTTGATATTTGGCTCTGTTGACTAATGAGTTTGCCGACCACTGGCTTAGGCCCACTCCCTGTGGTTCTCTGCTCTCTGCGGGACCTGGGGGCTTCGCCGCTGCCACTGCGGTGACGAAGCCCCCCACGCCCCGCTGTCCACTCTCAGCGGCGGGGCTGAAAGGACTGGGGGACTCCAGCGGGGCTGAGGGGACAGGGCGCCGCCATCTTGTGGCTATGGGTGCCGTCATCTTAGTGACGGCATGAGGGTCAATTTGCATATTCACTCTTTATTAGATAGGATATGCAAATTTTATTTTAAATATAATAAAATAGATAAGTTTAAAATACATAACATAAATACATATAAATTAATATGTTAACATATTTAAAATGTTTAAGTTTTTCTCTGTGTTTCTAACAGCAATTTATTTCCTTATGTTATTTAATACTTATAAGTCATATTTAGGTAATTTCCTAACAACAGCCTCAGTAGCTCTTGGAAAACAGGGCTGTGTCTGACACTGTTTGCATGGTACCTGCCACCCTGAAAACCACCTGCCACTCTTCCACATGTAGAAGCCTAGGTCTACTTCTTCCATTCTCGCTGCACATCCTCTCCACCATGCTGCTTTCTTCCCACGATGGAAAGAAATATGTATATTGAGCCATCTCAACACCAACACCTAAAGGCAAAAATTTCTAGCTAGTGTAGAAAATAAAAGTGAAGTTTTTTGTTTTGTTTTTGTTTTTTGGTTGTTCTTGTTGCTGATTTTTTGGTGTGTGTATGTGTTTTTGATTCTGTGTGTATCTCTTCTGGGAGTGTGGGGGGTGGGAGTGGGGATGGTGTCAGTCAGGGCTTAGTGACAGGACCGTGTTATCTTCTGTGTCGGAGGGGCTGAGAACAGGGAAAGATTTTCTAAGGCTAGGCAACGCAGTGCCATCCAGGCTTGGAAACCGTTTGTTGTTGGTTGTGCTGGCAGAAGAGGGTGTATTAACTGGAAGAAGGCCAGTGGAATTTTCCAGAGCTCAGGTGCTCTTCTAAGGCACATGAAGGTTCATTCACAAATTCAGCTAACTGGTGATGAGGGCACAGAAATGAAGGGCATGAGTGTGGACTTCCAGGAGCTCACAGCTGATGGGGAATATGTAGAAAATGAAAATACAGTGTGCAGTATGACCTACCTCAGCCTGGAGGAGAGAGGGAGGGTACGAGGGAGGAAGTGAGGCCTGAAAGAATACTGTAAGTCAGGCCAGGTAAGGGGGCGGGAAGGAAAAAGGTGGCCCTGAGAGTAAAGGGAAGGAGACCAGTAGTTTCTAGGGACACAGGCAGGGGAGTGTTGCTGGAGCTGTGACCTTGGCCTGTTACTTTGCTGGCGACAGGTCAGATTGGCAAATGGGTGACCAGCCGTCCTGGTTTCCCCGAAGACAGGACTTTCAATACTAAACCTGGACAGTCCTGGGCAAACCAGCCCAGTTGAACACTCTATCTTTCTATCTTTGTGTGGGGCTATGCTTGCTGAATTATGGGCCTGCCTTCATTTTTGTTTGTTTGTTTGAGAAGCAGAGGAATATGTTAAAGTTGGGATGTGGAGAGTGGGGAGGTATGATTTTGTATCTCAGAATAAGACATCCGCGATGACCATCGTATGGATCATGGTGTGGAGAATTGCTTCAGTCGCTAAAGACAAAGGGAGGGACCACAGAGCAGTCTGTGTCCTGTGCTCATGAGCATGGAAGGCAGGGACACTGCTGGAATGGAGTCCTTGAAATACTCAGTCTTGACATAGAATGCTGGGAATTGGTTTAAATAGGACCAGAGACAAACATTGGAATTCCTTTGCAAACGGTGGTTCCTGTCAACAGTTCATCAACCATGATAGAAGGGATATGTAGTTACATTCATCAAGATTAAAATTTTCACCATTTTTAGACATTTATCAGTCATGATGATCATTGACATTGTTAGATCATATTTTCCAAAAGTTGTGTTATATTAACTCATACAAGTATCAGTGTCTGCTGTATATTTTAAATTAATCTTGGGGTCAGATAGGACCTAAAACATTTTTAAATATAACACTTCATGTACCTGTGTAGGCACTCAACACATTTATTTATCTTTTTTTTGTAAGGAGGCTTTAAATCAATTAGAACAGACCTGTACAATGGAAATATAATGTGAGTCACATGTGTCATTTAAAATTTTCTAGTAACCACATTAAAAAGTAAAAAAGAAACCAATGAAATTAATCATAATACATTTTATTTAACATAATATATCATAATTTCAAAACTATAATATAAATATTATTAATGAGAGATATTGCATTCTTTTCAATTTGCACTAAATTGTAGAAATTCTGTGTGTATTTTTCACTTACAGCACATCTCAGATCAGATACTAAATTTTCATCAGAAACATTTAAATTCTATGTAGATATCTTAAAATTTACAGTTGAAAAAGTAGATTCATATACCAGAATTGTTACAAACATACTTAGTTTTCCAATGACTAACTTGTCAGTTTAAAATTTAAATAAATTAAAATAAAATGAAATAAAAAAAACCCTATTTCTCAGTCACACTAGCCATATTTCAAGTGCTTGATAGCCACAGATAGCTAGTGGCTGTCTTATTGGATAGCAAAGAAGTAGAATATATTTTGTGTAAGAATTTAAAAGTGGGCATATTTTATTACTCTCCTTTGCCATTTGATTACTATTTTTTCTGTTTAGCTAACTATAACTTTAAACTCCAATAGACTCCACCTATTTTGTAGGCGTTAGTTCCATATACTCCCTGTAGATGGCAGCACTGTCAGGGGGAGGAGTTGCTAGGACTTGTTACCCAGATTCTGGCACTTTTCATCGAAAGAGTCAATTCTTTGGAAAGTTCTTTGGTAGCATAGTGGAATCTTTCAGCCCTGTTGACATTCTGCATAGATGGCTATTGATTATGAAAACAATCTCTTCCCCTCTTATCTAGAAAATTGCACATGACAAATTGGCAAAATGTGAATAAGGTCTGTGTGGGTAACAATATTGTATCTGTGTGAGTTTACTGATTTTGATGAGTATTGTGGTTAAGTAAAACATATGACGTTTTTTTTGAAATACATACTGATGTTGGCAATTTACTCTCAAATGTCTCAGGAAAAAAACAGATAGAAAGAAAGATAGATGATAGAATAAGAGCAGATAGGTGATAGAACAATAAACTGTGATAAAATGTTAATGTTTGAGGAATCTAGGTAAAACACATGTGAGACTATTTTGTATTATTTTTGCAACATGTCTTTTAAGTCTGAAATTATTTCAAACTACAAAAACTTCTGTAGTGACAAGCTGGGTTGTCACTGGTATTCTAGTTAACATCAGAGTATACTCCAGGAGCTTCTGGGCCATGTGAAAAGAACATAATCCTCCATATTTTGGTCCAGTTTTCTGATAAGAGTACTTTGGTGTGCTTTAATGTATGATAATTTGCATACCAATCTCGCAGCTTCTGGAACATTTTATATCTTGCCATCACCTTACATATTTAGGTAGATTTGGATGTCAGAATTGTCAGTGGTTTTGCCAAGACTCCATTGGGAAATCTGCACTTGGAAGTCTTCCTCTGCAGGGCATCGCTCCAAGAAGACTTCTTAGAATCACAGAAGAAAAGATCTAATCAAACTCATCTATTAACAAAAGCTTATACTATGGAAAGGCTGCCTCTGGGAATCTAAGAAAATGTTCACTTCATCTCTTGCCAAGGTGCAATCACTAGAGCCTTACACCCTTTGGAAGTGATGATTTCCGGTTAAATTTATTCTGATCCTCAGTATCCCTGGCATTAATGTTGCATGCTTGCATCCACCATGTGTCTGTGCCCCCACACATATACCTGTGAGATTAAGGCAATGAGTAAATTCAAGTGGAGTAAAGATTCCTATAATTTTTAATTATCATTTGGTCACATTTAAGTAACCTATTGATAGCATTCTGGTGGCCATATTTGGGAGACAATCCACTTTCCTTTGAGGTCCTCAGATGATAGGTTGGTTGGGACCAGACTATCATTTGCCTTAGAAATCAGGTACTGCACACCGGTAGAAGAAAAAAATACCTCGGGGTCACAGGATCTGATATATTTGTCAAGACTTCACAGCAAATAAAATCCAGTGGAAGCTATCCCGACCTCTTGAAGATTAGATCCTTATATAAATAATTTATCTGTTTATGCCATGAATTAAAATAAATATCCGTGAAGGGTTCGGGACTTGTCTCTTAGGAGTAATGCTAAAGACTGTGTCTTAGTTATTTCTGTTATTTCTAGAGGAATTATAAAGCTGCACATTTCTACTGATAACAAATTACTGAACTATCTAGCCTACTGGGCTCCATTTGTTGAGAGCCAGTAATGTTTCCAAGATAAAATATGATCAACCAATGACTAGCCATTTAAAAAAATGTTCCAGAAACTTGTTTGATTCTCCAATAGTTTAAAATCTATTTCTAATGGTCGACCTCATATAAATAAAAGAAGTTTAACTATAAACAGCATTAAAGAAAAAAAATTAATTTATGCAAAATTTTGCCGTCTTAATATTTATTTATTTATTTATTTATTATTTATTTATTTAGGTGTGGATTCAATTTGCTCATGTGGATTTATGTTTTATAGTTTTTAAAAGAAAATAATTTGCATAATGTTTTTTTTGACTTATAATTGTATTATAAATCCTTTTCAATATTTCTAGTGTTAATAATTACCAGCAATATTCATAAGTCATTTATTATTAAACTAGAGGCTGGTGCACGGGATTTGTGCACTGGTGGGGGCATGGCCTGTGGGGATCAGCTTGCTGTGGGAGCGCTGCTCATCCCCGTCAGCTGAGTGGCACTTCCACTGTAGGGTGCACTGACCACCAGGGGGCAGCTCCTGCGTTGAGCGTCTAAACCCCTGGTGGTCAGTGTGTGTCATAGTGACTGGTTGACCGGTCGTTCTGGTCATTCTGCCATTTGATCACTGGGCTTTTATATATGTAGATTTTGTGCCAACATTTATTCACCTAGTTCATTATCATTAGAATTGGAAAATTTTTCCTCCAATTTAAAATATAATAACCTTCCCTCCTAAAAGCATCAACACACCTTTTTCTTCTACTGAACTATTTTCCAAGAATTAATTCCTAGGAGTAAGATTGCTCTATTTAAGAATATGCACAGATAGATAGAAAGGTAGATAGATAGATAAATAAATAGATAGATAGCTAGAGATGTGGGTATATTCTTACCAAGTATTATTTCCAAAATATCTTTATCAGTTCCTAGTTATGTACACATAGCAATTCTACCATCAGCTGATCAGATTTGGTCACTAGACCCAATATTTGCAAAACATAATTATGGAAACCAATAGAGGGTTGTGGAGAGCAGCTGGGTTTGGAAGTTACAGTTCTAGGCAGGGTGTGGCCCTAGTTCCTAGAGATTCCATGCTCTTAGGTTGTTTAACCTCTATAAGTTCAGTGTCCTTTTCTAAACTGTGATTAATGATATCCACCCCATGGAGCTTTTGTGGGTATGAACTTAAATAGTTTATAAAGCACCTAAACAGGAACTGGTTGAATAAATATTTGTTGAATGAGAAAAAAGTGGACAAATGTCCTTCTTTCAATATCTGCCTCCTCTACTCCTCGCGCAGGGATAGTTCTCTCAGAATAAATAAGCAGTAAGATCAAGTTTATCTTCCAGCTAGAGGCCCGGTGCATGAAATTCATGCGTGGAGGGGGGGTGGTTCCCTCAGCCCAGCCTGCATCCACTCCAGTTGGTGCAGATTGATGTAAGATCGGGCCTAAACCAGCGGTCGGACACCCCTCTCACAATCTCGGACCGCTGGCTCCTAACCACTCACCTGTCTGCCTGCCTGATCGCCTCTAACTTTCAAGATCAGACACACGTTGGTCTTCAGACATTTTCTGTCAATAACGCTGGCTTCTTTAGGCTGCAGAGCTACGTTGTATCAATAGTTGCTCTTTAGACATAGTCCCACCTCCCTGCTGTCACGATCTGAGATGCAGGTGAATGAGATTCCTGGCTCTCAGGTCACTGAGAGCTGTCTGACCAATGGCTGATTCTGGCTGATTCTGTGGGTGTGGGACTTCCTCCTCCCTGCTGTCAGAGTCTGGACTTCCTCCTCCCTGCTGTCAGAGTCTCCGCAATGCAAGCATTCCTCGCCCGGCCTGGCCAGAGGCCATCCTCCACAGCCAGGCACGGAATGCTTACATGCCTTGTTGCTGAGGTGATGATGCACGCAAGCGTTCCGCACCTGGCCGCAGAAAGGCCCCCTGCCGCCACTCCGTGCCTGCTGGCCAGGGGCCCTCTGCTGTCGGCTGGAATGCTTGCCTCATCACCACGGCGACGAAGCAAGCATTCCGCCAGGCCACTCATGCTGCCTGCTCTCAGCGGCTGTCCCCCCGGGACTGGGGGACTCCGGCAGGGCTGAGAGGACTGGGCGCCGCCATCTTGTGGCTATGGGTGCTGCCATCTTTGTGATGGAGTGACGGTCAATTTGCATATTACCCTTTTATTAGATAGGATGGGAAATCCTTCCCTCGGGAACATTAAAGACTGAGCAGTATTTTGAACATTCCTCCTAAAGCCGTTTCTCAACAAACTATCTTTTCTAAGGGAATTTAGGATGCATTTCAGCAGAAAATTCAGATTGGTTTAGACAACTGAAACATTTATCTCACATAACAGAGATTCCAGATGTGGGGTGGAATCCACAGTTGGTTGGCTCACTAGCTTAATAATGTTACCAAAGTCCCAGGTTCTGTCCAACGTTCTACTCTGCTATTTTCCACGTATTTGCCTATCTGTGAAGCTGGGTCACCCCACTGTAAAAACGTTGCCGCCACCAGCCTTGGAATATGTTTTCTTGTTTGCATCAATAAGGGGACGGAGGCAAACTCTTCCTAAATGCATGGAATGCAAGTCTTTCCCTTCAATGTAAGTGGTGTCCTCGCCCCTGAACTCATGGGTGGGATTGCATTAATCAGGAAACGGGCTGCTCCAGTGCTGGGGCACATGATTTCATTTGGGATTCTATTAAACTGAAGAAAATGGATTTTCAGTTGGCATGAGCAGTGTCTGATGCAAGGAAAACAGGTTTTGGAAATATTAATCACTACTTGCCACATTATATGGAATTTATCAACCTGTAAAAACTGTCCAGAAAACTTAAAAAGCTGTTTTTAATGCCCATTGTCTTTTAATGGCCTTTGATTTTATACCTGGAAATATATTTTGATTCAAACTATTACCTTGATTTAAAACTGCTACTGATCCTTTGGATTTTGCATCACGATATTACTATGAAATGAAGAGAATGGGCGGTGCATACATTCAACACATATTTATTGAGCTGTTATTACATGCTATGCCTGGAGTTAACTGCTAGTGATGCAATGGACAACAAGTCAGGGTCTTTGATATTGCAAAGCTTATAATCAAGTAAACCAATAAATCCCTCTTTTCAATGGCATCAGATAGGGCTGTAGTGGCTCCTTAAGTTTACACCTGGGAACCTTGTAAGTTTACACCCAAGCAGCACGTTCCATTTTGGTACAGGAAGTGGAAGACAAACCTATTGTTTTGGTACTGATGTCATAATTTACTTTTTCTTGACTAAGAGTTTTTCTAAGAGATGATTGAACTCTGGCTCATTGCTATCAAAAGGGACAACTCAGTATAAATTATGTAGATTTAAACTCTTGGTTTGGAGTGGACTTTCCCCAACATTTAAGTAGACAACCTAAATAGCCTGAGCCAACAGGTTAATTCATTTATCAGCACTTCTATAATAATAAAAACATAATATGCTAATTAGACCAGACGGCCTTCCGGACATCCTACTGGATGACCTTCCAGATGAGGCCAGGGCTGCAAGGGAAGCCTGGGTCCCAGGTGCTAGGTGCTGGAGGGAAGCCCGGGTCTCAGATACTAGAGGGAATCCCATGCTAGCAGCCGGGAGAAGGAATGCCTACTCTTGAACAAATTTCGTGCATCAGGCCTCAATGTACTAATAATAGCCCTATTAGTACAATGTTCTTACCATGTACTGCTGCATAGATACTGTCTTTATTTCTCCTATGGGTTGTCATAAAGGCCGTTGAAATCATCACGCTTTGGCCAGTGTAGCTCAGTTAGTTGGGTGTCGTCCTGTGAGAATCAAAAGGTTGCCAGTTTGATTCTGGGTCAAGATACATGCCTGGGTTAGGACACCTGCCTGGGTTGTGGGCTTGATCCCTGGTAAGGGTGTGCAAGAGGCAGCTGATAGATGTTTCCCTCTCACATCAACGTTTTTTAAACTTTCTCTCTCTCTAAAAAAATTAAACCAATTAAAAAAAAAAAGAATGTTAGTGAAAATGACATCTGACTCTTTTTCAGTGCCACTGTTTTAAAAAAATAATCATCACTAACAAAACCAGGCATAATTTTGACTGCTTTATAAGACATTCCAGTAATTAAATAGAATTGATATATAACCAATATATAATTTAACTGTAATATTTAATTGAATATAACTATAATTAAATATAATTGATAAATGTAACCAAAAAAGGTAGAATTAAACTCTCTGAAAAAGAATCCTAAAACTGACCACTTCTTTTCAAGAGGTGATATGTGATTAGGTGTATATGTACAAAGCAAAGAAGAATTAAGGCAATATAAAGAATCTTAGACAAAATGTTTTTGGTATAACTGATTAGTTATGTATATAATTTTGCTATTATAAATCTGGTTGAGTCCATTTTTCTTTACAAATATTCTGTCATGATGGGAAGTGAAAGAAGGTTGGAGAGATGGAGACTTTCTAGAAATTGCTGCACCTCAAATTAGATATGAAGATGGTTAATTTGACTATTTCAGTTATTTCTGAGCAAAATGAAGAGAGTAAAAGTGTTGAGATAGAGGGGAAAGTTTGAAAGGCAAAAAGAAAACCCCCCCACACATAATAGAAATACAAAGGAAACACCTAAGTCGGTAAGATGGCCCAGATATATACCCCAGACGCGTGGATTATACTAGAATTTTCTGCAGAAATCCTGTAAATCACTGAGAAATAATGTATAACTTATTTGCTTAAAATTTTCAGTTAATGTGCTTCAGCAGCCTTTTGTAGATAACGATTCTCACTCTCCACCCTATTATGGAGGCAGAGCTGCTTCTCTTTGTCCTGTTCTCCATCTGCGATATACTTTTTATTGCTCAAGAGCTATAGAATTGTGTCCATGCCTATTGTTGTCTGCCTGATGGGAATTCATGTAATTGAAAGCGTTTATCCTCTCTTAGTGGAAAAATTGGGCACTTGGAAGAAATGAAATCCCCCACCTTTGTCCACAGCGCAGGAAATACTGTTCACTCAGCTTTGTTCTAAAGTTTCCACTTTTCTCTGCCTAACCTGTTGAAAACTTAGTCCTGCTCAAGGAAGAAAGCTGGGATTTCTCGTGGCAGTCTAGATGTCCATGCTCTTGTAGTTACGCCTTTGGTGGTATTTCACCATTGATAAGAAAATAAAATTGTATTCTTTCAAAAGACGCATGGAATGACATGAAAAGAATTTGCAGTATATTGTAGAGTGGGGGGGGGAGTGATAGTGCAAATGTAAAAAAAAAACCACCCCAAATTTTTAAATAAGCAGCTGTATAAGTAACATTTAAGTGTATATGTTTAGATATTTGCTTAGTTGTGAACAGGGATTACCTCTGGGGAGTAAGATTAGGAAAAGAGAGGAGAAACTTCCATTTCTTACATTATACATTTTACTTTATACCCTTCTGTATTGTTCAAAGTTTGAAAAATGAGCACATGTTATTTTTTTTTAGCCTATGACAAAAACAACTAACCAAAAAACCTACAGGGAGTAAGAAATTATTTGGAATGGGATATGTTTAAGTAATTAATTTGTCACTACACTGCTTGACTATTATTTTCTCCTGCTAAATCAAAACTCCCCTGCTTCTCTCCGGAGGTTGCTTTAAAAAGGAAGGGTACATTTTTCTAATGAAACAAACAGCTCAACCTCCCTACCTCCAGCCTAAATTCCTCCTTTTGGTTTTGTTAATAGCACATGCTACACGCAGATTGTTAAGGTAAGTCAAGGAATGTGGATGTTCAGCAGTGCAGTGCACAAGGCCATAGTCAATGGGAAACCATGCTTTTGTAACAATTCATTTGTCAACTTGGGTCAGGAAGGGAGATTTGGAACCACAGGAAGTGAGGGGCCAGGAGGGGTCTTCACTGAACTGGGCACTTGGACATGCATCCAAATATCATGAACGAGTGGCCCTTCAAATTCACCCACCAACCTGAAACTTTCCGGACTTTCTTGATTCTACCACAAAATAATGACAAGAAAAGTTGCTATTTACTTTTGCAATATCTTTTACATCATATTACAAAGGGTAGGTTGGATTTTGTGTGGTCACAGATATGTGCAAAAAGGAACCAACAACTTGATTTGGATCCCTTTGGTTTTAAATTTAAAAAAAATATTTTTATTGATTTCAGAGAGGAAGGGAGAGAGAGAGAGAAACATCAATGATGAGAGAGAATCACTGATAGGCTGCCTCCTGAATACCCCCACCTCCCCAACTCGGGATTGAGCCTGCAACCCCATATTCAAATAGGGTCACATGTGTCCTGACTGGGAATTGAACTGTGACCTCCTAGTTCATAGGTCGACTCTCCACCACTGAGCCATGCTGGCTTGGCCCTTTGGTTTTAATTTTTAAGGCAAGATTTAGCAAAATATGTGGCAGATGCTTCAAATAGGCATGATCTAGTTTTTAGGGATTTATGGTACGGACGCTTTTTGGAGGAGCTTTGAGTGCAGTGAAGCCAGAGGGACAAAAGGGCTTGGAGAGATAAGCGCTGCATGATAACCTCCACACGTGTGAGCAGTTCAGAACTAAAAACCCAGATTTGCAAATCAATGATCATAAACTTTGTATTCTTATCAGGTGGACAGTCTCAATAATATACCGTATGCGTAAATGCTAAATGACTGCTTGACGGGGAGGTTACAACGATAAAAGCTCTGAGTGGTTGTAAAGTGGACAAATTGTGAAGCATTAGTGGTACTCTTCCTTTCATCAGCTCTTCTAAAATATCCTCATCTTCATTTGACTGTACCTCGAATCGATTGCTTCTTGGATTATTAAACACCCTTTTCCTTCAGGTTCTAAAACCTCTCTGTGATAGGTTGCATCATTGAAGTGCTCACCCTCAATACCTAAGAACGTGACCCTATTTGAATATGGGGTCTTTACCGAGGTGATGAAATGCAAATACGGTCCTTAGGATGGCCCTAACCCAATATGACTGATGTCCCTTTTTAGAGGAAATGTGGACCCAGACATGTACACAGGGAGAACACCACTTGAAGATGAAGGCAGAGATTGAGGTGATGCTTCTACAAGCCTAGAGACACCAATGATTGACAGCAAACTACCAGAAAAATTAGGAGAGAGGCATGGACCAGATTCCCTCTCACAGCCCTCAGAAGAAACCAACTCTGCTGACACTTTAATCTTGGACTTCTAACATCCAGAAATGTGGACCAATAAATTTCTGATGTTTATGACACCAAGTTTGTGTTACTTTGTTATGGCAGCCCTAGAAAACGAATACACTCTCATCTTTGAATACACAATTTCATTGTTGAATACACTAATGCTCTGGAACAGTCCTGACTCATTCTTCCATAAAAGTGAAAGGTCTACTGATGAAGAATAATTCTCTATGCTACGTACATATTTGAAGGCAGCTGCTGGGGGTCTGAGGCCTTTACCTTTGACCTCGTTGAAAGGAAGTCTCGCCTATGGGAGCACGAAGTCTATAGGTGGAGTCAGGTAGCCTTGGCAGGCAGCCCAGTGACTCAGGAAAGCTAGGTGTTTCCGGGCTTCATGGGTCTTTGCCAGAGTAGGAACTGGGGCATCTTCTTTTTCGCTGATTCATGGGGAAGATCTTGCTTGTTGTAGAGGCAAGAGCAGACTTTTCAGAGTCTAATTATCTTACAAAACCCTCTCATTTCCTCTGGTGGCAAATGATTGCGGAGGTTTTGGTCAGAAAATTGATCCCTGGGTGAAATTCAAAGGTTGAGTTGCTGTTTTGGGATTTTTATCGGTAATGTTTTGGTGTCAGATGGCTTTCAACTAAATAAAGATGCCTAACATTTTTGGTATATAGAAAACTTGCTAAAACGAGAGTAAGAAACAGATTAGGACACAATGCTTTGCATGAAGTGGGTGTCCAATAGGTATCTGTAGAGTTGGAATAAGTCATAAATTAGATTAAGCGGGACTATTATAAGGAACATTGCCACTGGGGCATTGAGAAGGCTTTTGGAAGGATTTGGTCCTGTTTTGGTTCACGTTGCAAAGACGCTGGATTGAAAGCATTTCACTGGCCGGTAAAATTTATTAGCAATCAGAGGTAGATACTGTCACTCACTTGCTTTTGTTATTCTATTTTCATAAGCTTCCTTTGATCACACTAAATGGTGCCACTTTGGGAAGGATAGCATCTCACTGAAAACAATGAAGTTGGTGTACGGGGGAACAAATGGTTGTTCTGAGATAATGAATAACTTTGACATTTTGTTTGAAGTTAAGTTGTGTTGTTTGAACTTTTCTGCCCATGAACAAGGAATTGTATGCCAAGAATGGGTAACAGTTTCTGGATCACTGGGCACCGATTACTCATTGATGGGTAGTGGCACTGCATGGCGGTCTTCCTCTAATAACTAAAATCGTACGCTGCTGTGATGGACTCTCAGCTTGGTTTTGTGCAGTATTAGGAGAGCTGGGTTGTCATTGCCCTTTACCACCAATGTCCACCTGCAGAAATCTGTGATGAGTGACTGGAGACGATCAGTTTAGACAGTCTATATTTAGGAAACGTCTTCCATCCCTGGTGAACATTTGCAAGTGAAACTGAAAGAAGCCAAACCTTTCTAGACCTTTATTGGTACATGAACAGAATCAGCTGATTAGATGAGTAGAAAAAAACCTGGGGCTAAATAAAGTCACTGTAAACCACTAAACAACATTACGTTTATTAAAATTCTTCTCTCTCGCTTTGTCACTGACTTCATCATAATGTCGTTTTTATAGACTTATCCCTCATTATTCCTTAAGGGAAATAATGGAATAATCGGGTTGGGATGACCCTTGAGCCAATGTCTAGCCTAAGGTATCCCTTTGATTTCAGGAAAGGTCAAACTTCAAAATATTATCTGCATGACTGCTCTCTTGGCAGCCAGTTCTGTCAGCGAGCAAAGACTGAAGTGTCAGGGGAGGTAAAAGGAAGAGTCAGGACAGTAAGTAGATGTTCAAAGGAAAACGATCTGTCCCATGGACCAGACTTACCCAAAACAACAGACTTGTTCATTGATGGAGATGAATACCAGCAAGTTCACACAGTCCTGGAGCTTACAGCTTAGAGCAGAGAACAGAGAAACCATCTCCTGCAGGGGATGGCTACTCCAGGCTCGCTCATGCTGGGTCTCTGATAGCACCAGGCTGGGCAGGCCAAGAGAGGTCAGGCCCAGAGGCCTGGTCTAACCAGAAGATGCGCCGAATGTTTATCATTTGGAGGCCAGAGTTGTGGTCAGGAAGTGAGTTACTGTAAGAATGACTATGTCAGGTCTTTAAATCCCAGCAGGAGGCCAAAGGAAGAGGATAAAGGAGGGATGGGCCATGTGAGTTACAAGCAGAAAGGTTCAGACTCGAGTTCAGAGGCAGCAGAGAACATGTAATGCAAGTTCAAGGAGAGAGGCTGGGCCTGAGTGGGTCTGGCAGCAGGAATCAGAATCATTACTTGGGAGCCTGGAGAACGTAAGGGGAGGAGTGGAGACTAGTTTGGGGAAATAGGCAGGGCCCAGCGGAAAGAAGCTGGGACCAACAGTCAGAAACCACACGGTACTGAAATATTAGGAAAAGGAGGCTCGGGAATTCAGTTCAGGGTGGAGGGGGTTTGTGGGAGGCAACGCCAAAGGTTCTTGCAGCGATTTTATGATGAGCAATACAAAGTAGCGGCTGTCTTTTCTCTGTCCAGTGAACAGACTGGAAGGATGGTTTGGCAGCTGGAGCAAACCATGGAGCTGTGAGTGCCGGTGGCTGTTAACTGCGGGAGAAGCAGCAACAAGTCTTCACTTACTCAGACGTAGGGAAAATGTTTGTTCCGAAGACTGACCACAGGCTGGCTTGGTTGGAGAAGGAATTTTGGAGAAATAAGAATCTGGAGAAATAAGAGGTTGGGTTGATGGGATGGGCTAGCAGGTAGGTATGCAGGTTTTATGTGAGAGGCCAAAAACGTCCCAAATGGTCTTTTGAAGCTGAGAATGGCAACCGAGAAAGGTGAGTCCAGGCTTGTGCGGAAGCGAGTGCTGAGTGGGAGAAGGCAGAGGAGGGCCCGTCTGACTCTGAGGCTGGCGTATGTTTTTCCTTTGAGCAGTCTCAAATAAGGGCACTGGTTAGATGGCGGCCATGGAAATGGGGAAGAAGAGGTGAAACTAGCAATTAAGGATTTCACTGGACACAAAATGCTGGATGTTGATGGTGTAAAGAGCAAGGATTGTGGTTAGAAAGGTGTTAATCTCAGAAGGATCCTGGAAGGACTAGGAATTACAGGAGGTAACCAGAGGCCTGAATGACTAACGGTGAGGAAACAGGTGACCGACCGTGAGCAGTTAAAATGAACAACCGATAGTGCGGAGCCAGGAAATCCACATCTTGATAGCAACCACCCAAGACAGAATTTGTTCCTGGCCTAATTTTTAGAAGAAGTTCCCACTTTCCTCAGGAGATCACCGACAGCAGTCGTTCTTGCATTCTTTTATTTTGTCATGCACATTTCTTTGTATTTTGTGCACGGTGCAGAGTGTAGAATAGCAAACAACCCCGTGCACCTGTGCATGGCTAAGAGAAGCCTGTCCATTTTTTTTTTGAACTTTGGCAGTTCTCATTTCTTCCTTTTCCTGATATGTTTCATCGTTTAAGCCAGTGGTTCTCAACCAGCAACCCATTAGAACCATTCAGGGGAGTGAGCCTAAAAAAACACCTATGGCCAACTCCCCCAAGGGTGCTGATTCATGGGTATGGGGTGGGGTCTGGGCGGGAGTATTATTTAAAAGCTCTGTTCATTCTAAGGTGTCGCCAGGATTGAAAACCACTGCACTTTCAAGTTTGCTCTGTACCCCTGAAGAGGTGGAGCCCAGACGCGGGCAGAATTCGGAGGAAGGTTGGGCTTATGTTTGATGTCACTGCCTGGTAGTGCTTAGACCTCTCAGCATGTCCTAGGAGTGCATTTGGTGACCCCTGGTCAGCTCTAACCTTTATAGTCCTCCCGAAAGTGCTTTTGTTACTTTGTCTATATAATCATAATGTAGTGGAAATTTCTAGCTAGATATTATCTCACTTTTTTTTACAGGAGTTTTAATCAAAGTGTAAAAAAGTAAATATAAGCAACTCCTAAATATTCAGATTTTAGTCATTGTTGTAGGATATAAATACTAATGAAACTACATTTTTTTACTGTGTATTTTTTCAAACATCTTTGGAAGTAGAATTTTAAATGTGGCAGGAGATTATTTGAATATGACCCCTTAATGTTGTAGACGAGGAAACTGAGACTCTCAGAGACGAAGTGCTTCATGTCAGGGCACATGGATGGTGAGGGCTAGAGACCAGGACCCAGAGGTGCTGATTCCCACTCCAGAAGGTTCTTCTACGTCCTGCCTCTCCCCTGTTTCCATTCCTTTCTTTATGTTTCATCTGATTTCACCACATATTTGCTAACTGCCACACACCCAAATTCTGTACCAGACAGGTCAGAATGACTTTAACTTTTTATTTAATGGAGTAGAGTAAAATACCTTTTTAGTAAACAGTGACAAATATTTGTTTAAAAAGTATTGTGCAAAAGATACATTATCAAGGTAGGATATATTTTCCAAATTAAATTTTTAGTGGAAATAAGATAGCTCTTAAGTGGTTGAGCATCAACCTATGAACCAGGAGGTCACAGTTCGATTCCTGGTCAGAGCACATACCTGAGTTGCAAGCTCCATCCCAGTGTGGGGTGTGTAGGAGGCAGCTGATCAATGATTCTCTCATCCTTGATGTTTCTATCTTTCTCTCCCTCTCCCTTCCTCTCTTAAATAAAAAAAGTATACTAAAAAAAAGAGTAGTGGCATAACTGATTTAATTGTTACTGTGCTTCTTTTATAAAAGAAGAGTATGATGTAGAGGTAAATAGTATTGAGGAAATGACAACTAAAATTCTAAAAGATGAGCTACATGTGGGCAAAGTCCTTTGTTAATTGTAATATGCTATAGAAATGTATATAAAAGGTCATGTAAATCATGGAATTATGAAAAGTTAGGGACTTGGATTATTGAGTTTAAGCCCCTTGTTTCAAAAATGACTTAAAAAAAACCCCAAAAACAAAAACAAAAATGACTTCAAAGTTTACTTGACTAAGGGGTCAACCAGCAACCTATTGGAACTTGAACTTTAACCTTCATGTTCATCCTTTATGTTTGGGATGTTGAAAAAATCAAAGAAAAAAATTTATCAGTTGTTTATTTTTTATTTATGAATGTAATTTATGTTTATTTAGAAACATGAGTATAGAAAATATTAAATATAAAGACAAGCATTGTGTATATTTTTATAACCTGTTTTTTTTCACTTTATATATGACAGTGAGTCTATTTTTGAACAAATTATTTTTAAGAATAGTATTATAATTGAATGTTATAAATGAAATTATTCATGGGTAATGGTTTATTTAGCTATTTCCTCATTAACAGATATTTGGTTTGTTTTTTTTTCAGTTTACTTCCAAGTTTTTAGTAAGTGATACTTCAACGAACATCTGTTTGTTGTCTTAGTATGTCTTAGATTAGTTTCTTAAGAAAAATGATTTTAAGAATATAAATATGTGTGAGACTCTTGATAAGTGCCTCCACATTTCCCGCTAGCAATGTGCATACAATTTAGAAGTGTGTGGTGGCGCCCATTTCATCACTTGCTAGTATGCTGGCTGCCTTTTAGAAACCAAGCTGCTCTGATGTTCTGGCTCTCCTCCAGAAATTTAATCATTTAAACACAGGAAGTGAATGTGTAAATGGACAATTAAGTCTTGACCAAATGTGGAAAAATGTTAAGGGTAAATCAAAGTCAACTGAAATATTAATTACACCCCCATCCCCCCCCCTTCCATGCTTCTTTCAATAACCTGCATCCACTGAAATTTGAAATAAAACTTAACCTTGTTTTCTATGACACTTGAGATTTCTGAGCTGGTGGTTGGCTTGTGGGAGTTTTATTGTAGCACCAAGTGACTTCACTGCTCTAGCACCTCGGCCTTCATAAGTCACCAGAGCAGCCCACATGTCATCCTCTCTCCCCAAAGGCCACTGCAATGGCTTGCACAACAACTTGGGCTGGGCTGAGGGGGCAAGTGGCGTCTGACATCCAGCCCTAATCTGCTCCCCAACTAAAACACCTTTGCGTGCGGCTGTGTGTGCCTGGACGAAGGACACACATTCTCTGCTGGTTCCCACAAAGGCATGAGGGCCCCTTGTCCACTTCTCTCTCTCTGGGGAGCTGTGGGCTATTTTGCTGGCTGGACAAGGATGGACAATTTGTTCTCAGGAGTCAGGTCCTTAAGTGCTGTCGGTCTGTGCAGGGCAAGATGGGAAGAGAAGACCCTCTTGGGCCTTCAGGAAAAGTAGGAGCCCTGAGTGTAGACAACAACCCAAATAGTTCCATTCCAGAGTAGTCTAAGAGGAAGTACAACTAGTAATTCTTTATGTGTCTATTTAGAAAGTAATTTCATATTTCACTTTTCATACACATGTTTTTAAAAGTGTTTTAAAAATATTTTTATTGATTTTAGAGAGAGGAAGGGAGAGAGAGATAGAAACATCAATGATGAGAGAGAATCATTGGTCGGCTGCCTCCTGCACGCCCCCTAGTGGGGATCAAGCTTACAACACAGGCATGTGCCCTGACCTGGAATAGAACAATGACCTTTTGGTTCATGGGTTGACACTCAACCACTGAGCGTCACTGGCTGGGCTACATAGGTTTTTATGTGTGTTTTTATATAAGCATTTATTGTAGAACAGTTTTACATTGGCAGAAAAATTGTGAAGATAGTAGAGCTTTCCTGTATGCCTCACACCCACTGTCTCCTGTAAGTAAGATCTTACATTATGATGGTACTACTTACTATAAATAAGGAAGCAATCCTGGTATGTTATAATGAACTAAAGCCCACATTTTATGAGAATTTCCTTAGTTTTTACCTATTGTACTTTTTCTCTTTCAATATCCATGACACCATATGACATTTCGCTTTTATGTCTTGGCTGTGACACTTTCTAAGACTTTCCTTCTTTTTTGGTAACAGTGGCAGTTTTGAGAAACTCTGGTTTGGTGTTTCGTAGAATGTACCTCAATTGGGATTTGTATGATATTTTTCTAATGCTTAAAATGGGATTATGGTTGTGTGTGTTTTTTTGGAGGGGGGAGGAGGGAAGGAAGAACACAAAGGAGAGATGCCATTTTCATTACATCATTCAAGAGTATATACTATCAACTTGATTTATGACAATTGACATTGACCTTGACCATATGACTAAGATAGTGTTTATCAGGTTTCTTCATTGTAAAGATACTGCCTAACCTCCTTTTCCTACTGTATCCTTTGGAAGAAGTCCCTATACACAGCCCACTCTCAGTGTGTGGGAGTTACAGGCTCCCTTCTTGGGGTTGGAGTATGTACATAGATTATTTGTAATTCTGCATGGGATATTTATCTAGTCTTCCTGATTTATTTATTCATTCAATCATTTATTTATATTAATGTAGCTTCATGCATATTTATTTTGTACTTTGGGTTATAGAATACTACTTCATTTGGTTGCTCAATTTGTTCCTGCTTTGGAGGAAGAAATATTTTGAAATATAAAAACAAAGAACTCAGTCAACTTTAATAGCAGAAGAAACTGCTCTTTTATTTTCCTTTATGGGTCTTACTGATTGCTTGTAATCTAAAACTTAGTGTTTATTTTCTAAGGTGCTAAGATCAGACAAAAAATGACAAGTATTCAAGACTGAGTTAGGCAACATGTGACTCAGTGTTATAAGAAATATTTTTCTCATTCCCTTCTCCAAATCTCCTTAGTGGCCCATCGCTCCTGGGATAAAGATAAAACCCTCAACAGAGCTGTTCTTAGGCTACATGGTGTAGTCACTGGGTCCAGTTGCTAGGACTTTTCTTAGTTCCCTTAATAGATTATTCTTCCCACTAAAAAGCATTTGCATATACAGTTGACCCCAGAACAACACGAGTTTGAACTGCACGGGTGCATTTTCATGTGGATTTTTCTCAATTGGTAATTAGACAAACTGCGTAGACTAAAACAGATGATGTAAACTTATGGTACCTACAGTAAAGTACTGTAAGTGTATTTCCTCTTATGATTTTCTTAATGACATTTTCTTTCATCTAGCTTGCTTTATTGTAAGAATAAAGTATATAATACATACAACACACAAAGTATGTGTTAATCAACTGTTTATATTATTGGTAAGGCTTTGGTCAACAGTAGGGTATTAGTAGTTAAGTTTTGGGGGAGTCCAAAGTTATCCGTGGATTTTTGACCTTACTAGTCTGTCTTTTTAGAAAGTTCTTTCATACGTGCCCCCATCCCATGTTCTTGCCGTCAGTTGTGGCAGCTGGAAAATCCGAACTATGTAGGGCAGCCCGACATGCAGGAAACGCCGGTAGGAGTTAATGGTACAGTCTTCAGGCAGATTTTCTTCTATGGGAAACCTCAGTTTTTGCTCTTAAGGTCTTCAACTGATTGGATGAGGCCCACCCACATTATGGTGGATAACTTAAAGTCAACTGGTTGTAGATGTTAACTGTATCTACAGAATACCTTCACAGCAACATCTATATTAGTATTTGAGTAGCACTAATAACAGTACTATAACCTAAGCATATTGACATGTAAAACTCACCAATACAGTGACCAAGAGAGAAAAGTGCTATAGGCAGGAAAACACCCAATGGTAGTTCAGTGAGAGGCTGGAACGGGGAAGTGGAGTGGGGGTGCACTTTAGTTGGAGTGGTCGGGGGTGGAGAGGAGAGGACACGTGTTGACATTTTTGGCTCAGCAAATTGCTCTCCCATCAATCTGAACTATTAGTTAAGGGATCCATTTGTTTTATTTATTGAAGGCAGTGGGGGAAAGAGTACATGAGGAGCTTGAAGCTCTTGAAGGAATATAAATATTATGCTGAACAAAGATAGTCTCATGAGGTCTATAGAGTATTCACTGTGTCTTTACATTTGTTATATGGGCCAATTGTTTCCCTGGATGAGATGTAAAGCAAATCTTAAGACTTTCTGGTTATTTCCAAGCAATAAAGGACTGCTAATCACTAACTGATATAACCAGTTTGATGTAAATATCAAATCATGTGAGTTTCACTTAATGTCACATCTCCTCCCCTTTCCTAGTTCAGGCCTTAGTCCAGCTTGCTGCCTGCAGTGGGATAGAGGGCAGTGGGCCTCTTTTTCCTTCAGTCAAATGGATTCCTCTCTGTGCATCTTGCCAATTGGATTTCTGATCCCTACAGGGTTGAAATGGGTGGGTCAGGAGGAGAGGAAAGGGGCAGGAAACGCTGTGCTGAGCTGGCGCCATGGTTTCTGTGGCTGGCAGGTGTTAGGAGCAGCTTCTCTCTCTCAGGAGCTCATTCCTGGGCTAGTTTGATACACAAATGTTGGGAGCACAGCCAGTCGCAGCACAGCCATCCTCTCTTGCTTGCCATCAGAGGAGTGAGTCAGGGTCTTTTGTCCTTAAGATTTCCTGGTGGCCACTGTGTCTGCTAATTCTAAGCGGACATTTATCAACTCTCTAGGAGTTGTGTTGAAGCTGCTTTCCTTGGACCTTGGGTGTGAGCATTTCCCAGATCTCCCAGTGGAGGTGGAGGGGGATGCCCAACAAATAACTTACTCCCCAAATCTTATTTCCCAACATCTGATCCTTTTATACCCTTGCCATGTGAGAGCGAATAGTGAAATCCCCTTTGTTACCTCCTCTTCCTTCTCCTCTAAATAATTCACAGTGGCCTAGACTTCAATTTGGATTGTGATTTAATCTAAGACTTGGAGATCTCAGCTTAACACTGGAACTAAATGGCTCCATTTTCACATTCTGTTTGTATATATATGCATATATTTGACCAAATAAACATGGTTTAGTTTTTTAAGCTATTGATCATCAAATCACTTAACTCAGTTAATAAAATGACTGAAATGATGAGGTCAGTCTCTCTACCACCAGGCATCTCCACTGTGTCATCCTGAATTGATTCCTTAACTTATTCTCCACCTTCAAGGAGTTTGTAATATTACTTGGCAAATTGGTTTTATAATAGAAATTTCTGGACCTGAATAAAAGACTGTATAAAGTTGAATATCATGAGATTTCCCAAAAGTATCAATGTAAGTAGTAAATGTTATGAATGATCACAAGGAGTTGATGGTAATTGAGTAGAACTATTACATCTGGTCACGAATGGAGAGAGTACCTCCACGCTACGTGGCCCACTGCTATTTGTGTGGTATTGGGGCACATTGAATGCACTCTGTTCAAATCCCTTGACTTTCTGAATCTGTGGTTACTGGGCCACATATTACAGAGTTCCTGGGGGTCATTAGGAGAAGTCCATACTGTGAATGGAGTTGGGACTCAAGAAACTCAGTGTAACCAGCATGAAGAGCCTATCTTGATCTGTTTGGGCAAGACTGGGACAATGGAAACATGTGGCTTTCAGGAAATCTACTGTTCAGAACATGTCTTCTTGCCCTTGAGGGATGGATTATAGTTCTTATAGCAATGAACACCTGGTAAATACTAGATGACTCAAAGCAATGGACAAAACATTGTAAAGGCCTTTTATTTACATGAAGGCAGACACCAACTTGGAGCAATTTCATTCATTCACTCACTCATTCATTCATTCATTCATTCTCTTCTAGTATATTTACTGAGCACAAAATATGTGCCAGAGGTCCACAAAGATCTCAAAAGCTAGTAAGAAACACAACAGTAAAACATTACATGTAATTCAAAGAGAAATCCTGTAATAGCAAGCTGCCTACCCACTCCCCATGGAGAATTAAGTCTACTTGGTTAAGTTGTTAATTTGAGACCTATGTATTTGTAATATAAAAACACATTTAAAAAATGTTAAGGGAACAAGATATTATCTTTAATGATAGGCTATTTCATTTTCTCTTAGTTGATTTATAAAAATTTGGAATAGAGTATGTTTAACGGTGGAGAGGACTCTGTATAAAACCTCCTTTGATGCCTATGATATGGATCAGAAAACTTATAAATATATAACAATAGGGCTTTCTTCTAATATAAAAACAACTATTTGGCTTCTTATGTAAAAATGAAAAATTAGTCATAAATATAAAACCTCTTTTTTTCCATTGAAAATATGTTGAAGATCATAATCATTGTTTCCCTGTCTCTTACTGGAACCCACAATCTCTAAATCCAGTGGTTATATTTATTGATATGACATAAAGGGAAAGACTAAAAGATATGGCTAAGGATAATTGGGTGATTGGTGATTTCAACTTTACTGATGATTTTTTTCATAAAGGGACTTCAAATAGGACTGTAGACACATTTGCCATTTGAGTCCCAAACATTTTAGCTGTATCAAAGCATCTCAATTCCTGATATTTGACAGTCTGCTTCAAAATATTTCTCTTTATTTTTATGAAAGCTGCAGCGGTTTTCCTGATGTGACAGCCAGGATTTTGTCAACAACCTACCACTTATTTACAGAGTTTTAAGGCCTGCTGTTGGATATTTACTGAGCTGTACAATGCCTCAGTGGGAGCCATGGAAGGTGGTTTGCAATGGGTCTGAAAACATTGTGAAGTAGTAAAAACTGGTATTTCAACAATTCGTTCCAAAAACACACTGGAGTCATAGTAAGTTTCTGTTTTCCAAGTGTACATGGCTTGCTTCTGGTTTTAATGTTCTACCCCACACCTAAGGTACCACTATGCATGGTTATTTTTTATCCTGGGGAAAAAGTCCTGATTTTTACTGAATTTCAATGATGTTGTGTTAAGCAAACTGTTATTTTGGAATGGAAGGAAGTAAGCAAGCCTTCAACAATAGCTCTTTATTTCATCTAAAACCTTAGGGCCATATAACTCTGCCCTTTATCAAAATTTTTGTTACCTTTAGTGGATTATTAGCTTGTGCTTCTGGAAAAATAATGGTGGAAATGGGCAAGAGGAGTGTGCATTTCTTACATTATTGCGTTCAATCTTTGCAACAATCTTTGGGTTAGGAATTGTCCCAACTTTATAGATCTCAAAGACTTTACTTTGTCCAAATTCCCACAACCTCTAGTTGCAGAGCTAATATTCAAACTCAACACGAAATGATACTTAGCCTCTATCACAGTAAGAAAGCTCAAATTAAAAGTGCATGGACAATGGGTGTTCAAATTATACAGCTGCTATGGAGGGCATGTTGGCAATATCTACTAAAATTAATCTTGCCTTTATTTACTCCTATGAGAGTTGATTTATGTTCCACGTTATTAATTGTAGCATTGTTGATAAATGCAAATGATTGGGGGTAAAACTTAATTGCTATTAATGGGGAACTGGTAAAATAAGTTATGGTTCTTCCACACAATGAAATACTACACAGTCATGAAAAAGAGGAAGATGTTTGTGTAGCAAAATAGAAAGGTATCCAATAGATATTGTTAAAGAAAACATACTATTTTTAAAGGGGATGTGGAGAGAGAGAGAGAGAGAGAGAGAGAGAGAGGAGCTATATGCATAGAATATCTTTGGAAGAAAACTTTTAAAAACTGGTAACATCTGTTGCATCTAGAGAGAGAAATTGGTGGGTAGCAGAGAGGTGGGAGATGATTTTCTCAATATGGCTTCGGAAATATCTTTCGATGTTTAAAACACAAACTGCATTATATATTTAAAAATAAATAAAATAAAATTAAAAAAATATTTTATTGATTTTTTACAGAGAGGAAGGGAGAGGGAAAGAGAGCTAGAAACATCGATGAGAGAGAAACATCGATCAGCTGCCTCCTGCACACCTCCCACTGGGGCTGTGCCCGCAACCGAGGTACATGCCCTCGACCAGAATCGAACCTGAGACCTTTCAGTCCGTAGGCCGATGCTCTATCCACTGAGCCAAACTGGTTATGGCTAAAATAAAATTTTTTTAAAAAAATATATTTTATTGATTTTTTACAGAGAGGAAGGGAGAGGGAAAGAGAGTTAGAAATATCGATGAGAGAGAAACATCGACCAGCTGCCTCCTGCACACCCCCCACTGGGGATGTGCACGCAACCAAGGTACATGCCCTTGACCGGAATCGAACCTGGGACCCTTGAGTCTGCAGGCCGACGCTCTATCCACTGAGCCAAACCGGTTAGGGCAAATTTTTTAATGAAATAAAATCTGTAAAGCACACGGTAGATGCTCAAGTAACAGCCAACTGCATTATCTTAGGCCTCTGGTAAGATTTAGAGACATCTATTAAAAAATTAACTCTAGGAAAAGGATGATGTTTTTTGGATGCTTTGTTGTTGTCAAACCAATCTGAAAAAAAGTTTCCCAAACCGATGATCATGCTCATACTGAACTATCTCAGAGTGAACAGACATAATTATCCCCATCAACCCAACTTGAAATCTGGGTACCCCATCAAAATTGAGGAATGAGAAGAGATGTCAGTGACTGGGGCGGTTGAAAAGGAGGCCAGGGGAATTGAAGATACATACTAGTATATAAGAGAGAATAAATGGGCTAGCAGGTATTCTTTTCTGCTGCGAGTTTGATTAGCACTGTGGTTCTCAATTCTCAGCTATGTTGATTAGGGCTGACCTGCAAAGACCTCAGAGAAGAAACAGGCTTGAGAGCAGACAAGAAGAGGTAGAGAGTACCAAGGACAGGAAATTGAGGACTGGGTGGAGAAAGGGGGGAAAAGTTACATTGTGTACAATTTGGCCATTTATTAGCATTTGGCATAAAACTTTGTGGAATTATTTCCTTTCTTTATATTTATGGTAAAAAGGGAAAAAAACCTTCTGGGAAATGTCATTAAAAGTATTGTCTTTATCTGAGAATTGACCAAAAGTTTGCCACTGAGTTCGGAGTGCTTATAGTGTGATCCATGATAATATTTCCAGTTCTTTTAAGAGGCTATGGTTTTTAGGAAGACTAGCACTTTTTGATTATAAAGTGGTTTCCTTGGTGAGTATGTTAGCAAACTAGGAAGGCACTTAATGTCTTTCAAAGTAGATTCTCTTGGAAATGGAAATATGTCAAATAAAGTGAAGTAATTAAATTTTTGGTTAAAGGCATTCTGTTTGAAACTCTGCACAATTAACACGTGCAGAAAGGTTTTAATGTCTTTCTTTAGCTAGAAAGTTAAGTTCAAATGATGTGGATATAAAAATCAGACCTTAATGAACTTTCTTCCAAGGACTGATGAATGGGAGATAGCTCATTTCTCCATGTTTTTTAAGGCAAGTCATTTCTCTGAACACAGTTGTTTGGAAGTTGGTAACGTATGCTCTCAAACTCTTCTCCCCTTTTCTTTATTAGTGATTTGAGAATGAGAAAGTCTTTTGTGTTTCCCAAAGATCTGGGGATTTAAAAAATATTTTTATTGATTTCAGAGAGGAAGGGAGAGGGAGAGAGAGAGATAGAAACATCAAATGAGAGAGAATCATTGATTGGCTGCCTCCTGCATGTCCTACGCTGGGGATTGAGCCTGCAACCCTGGCATGCACCTTGAGAATTGAACTGTGACCTCCTGCTTCATAGGTTGACGCTGAACCACTGCGTCCCATCTGCTGGGCAAGATCTAGGGATTTTCAAGACTAAGAATAGCCCTCTGAGGCACCAAGATTATATCTTGATTATGCTGATCATGGCTCATACTAAAAGAAGACAGAATGTAGCATCACATGAAGACACTAGGGGTGGGTAGATAGAATGGATGCACTCTATATTTGAAGACCCAGATTATAGTCCAGGTCCTGTGAACTAGACCTTCAGCAAGTATAATGTTTGACAAATCACCTATGCCTTTCTGGGCTTCAGTTTCTTTATAAATACAATCAAAATATTGGACTTTACAATAAAAAGCCATCAATTCTAATAGCTCCTTCTGAGGTAAGACATCTGGGTTGTTCTAGAAAATATGAATTTACTTCCAAATTTTTCTCTATGTTCTGGTTCTGAATTCTAGCCATTGTATTCACCCTTTTTGTGTTAAGTTATTGAGGAAGTCAGCTAAAATGCAAATGTGATAGTGTAGAGTGGTTTAAACATTCATTATTTGAATAGTATTTACTGGGGGTCAACTATATCAGGCATTGTACTAAGTAAAGGACTCATGACTTGGGAAAAAACAGTCCCTGTGTGCCTTTTAAAATTTTATAGATTAGTGGCAGGATATAGAGAAATACACAGGAAATTCCAACAGCATAATGAGAACTATTGCTGAGGGTTTTAAAAAAGCTATAGGCATTCATAGGAGAGAAACCCAATAGGAAATCAAGGAAGGCTTCCTGTTGGCTGTGATGTCTCAAAGGAGACCTGAAGAATGGGAAGAAGTAAGTCAGATCAGAAGGGAGGAGAGGACATTTCCAGGCAGAGTGAATCACATATGTAAATTAGACTCAGAGTTTAGAGGGTTTGAGGAACCTGAAAGTAATTCAATATGTTAGGAATACGTACCTGTAGAAGAGTGGGTGGGAACTCTGGAGAAATGAGAATAATAATTCAAATTCTTTGCTCTTCAGATAGATTACTCCTCCTGCAAGATGGAGAATAAATAGTGGGAGAAAAAGGCTCGAGGCACATTTTGGAAGAGAAGGTAGTGGCCTGATGTAATAATGGTGATGAAAAAAGGGAGTATACTCTAATGAGATCAAGGAAACAGAAATAAAAAAGATTTGTGATAGACCAAATTTGGGAGTGAGAAAAAGGGTCAAGGCTTAAGGCTGAATTTTTTTTGCTTGCACAATTACGTGAACAGCAATGCCATTTGCTAAGATAGGAAAAACAGGAGACGTGGGTCTGGGGAAAAGATAAGTAATTTTAGACAAGTTGAGCTTCAAATAGCTAATACATAGTAGGTGCTAATAAATGTTATTGAATGAATAAATATGCAAGTAAAAATGTCTAATGGGTATCTGGAAATGGGGATCTCCTGGCCAGCAAAGATGGTTTGGTTGGAGACTTATATTTTTAAGTCTTCAGTTTACGGATGAAACCCTGGGAATGGCTGAATTCATTCAGGCAGAAGTATAGCGGAAGGGCTGAATCCAGAGCAATACCAATGCCCGAGGGCAGATGGAGGCATAGATGCTCTCAGAAGAGATGAGTAGGAGAGACCATTAATATAGGACTAAACATTAAGCCCCTAGACATAAGCTCTTTGCGGGCAGAGATACTGGTTTATTTTTGGTTGCCTGCTGTAGACTGAATTGTGTCTATCCAAATTCATAGCATGAAGCCCTAATGCCCAATGTGACTCTGGCTATGGGGGTCTCTAGGAGTTAATTAAAGTTCAATGAGGTCATAAGGATGTAGTCCTGATCCAATAAGACTGTGGCCTTCTAAGGCGAGAGAGAAGCTCTCTCCACTATGTGAGGATGCAGGGAGAAGGCAACAGTCTGGAAACCAGAAAGTGAATCCTCGATAGAACTTGTCCATCCTGGTGCCCTGTTCTCAAACCACCAGCCTCCAGATCTGTGAGAAACTAAATTCCTGATGTTTAAGCCACTGAGTCTATGGCAGTGGTCGGCAAACTGTGGCTCGGCAAACCGCGGCTCGCGAGCCACATGCGGCTCTTTGGCCCCTTGAGTGTGGCTCTTCCACAAAATACCGGCTCTTCCACAAAATATCGACTTCTGTGCATGGGCCACGAAGTTGCGTGCCCGCATGTGGTATTTTGTGGAAAAGCCAAGCTGTCAACCAGTCTCAATGTCTTGTGAGACCCTGAGCAGAGATTGAGCTGAGCTGTGCCTAGACTCCGGACTCACCAAAACTATGAGCTAATAAATATATGTTCCTTTAAACTGCTGCAGATGTGGTGATTTGTGAAGTAGCAGTAGGATACTAATATACTAAGGAAAAAAAGAACAGAAAAAAAGGGGGGAAAAGAGATAGTCATGGTAAATAAGGTAATCAGTATTTCTGGAGTGAATTGAATAAATGAGTCATTCCTTGGCATGCTCATAAATATACCACTTCCCTTGAGACAGTATGACAGTAACTGAGGGGGTGGGAGAAGAGAGGAACTTGGTGTGGGGGTCCTGGGTACTTAGAGAGAGTGGGTGGGAGCCAATTATCTATGTGAGTGTGGTGACAAAGTAGGAAGAAAAGCCCAAAAAGGCTCAAAATATGCAAATCTCTCTCTCTCTCTCTCTCTCTCTCTCTCTCTCTCTCTCTTATCATTTGGCTAGAGTTGGTTCTGAAATTTGACAAGATAAGTTCTTGATTGATTACTGTGTATGTGTGTGTGTGTGTGTAAATACCCTCCTTAACATTAGATAGGACTATTTAAATCAACATGAATTTTAGGTACAATCTGGGTATTGCTCTCTACAGAGAAATAATACCAAAGCTGGCAATGAAATTCCTCAAGTAAAAAAGAGATAAAGGGAGGAAGAGGGACATAGTGTAATAATAATTAAAATAATTGAAATTCTTTCACCACGCATGGCACTTACAGTGAAAGTACTTTCTAAATTGTCTTCTGCCACATGCAATATAGGTAGGTTACATAAAAAGATTCCACAATATTAAAAAAGTTAAGAAAATATAAGACAAAAGTTACTAAATTCTATTAAGTGGGTAAATTAAATCTGAGTCACTCATCGCTTCACAATGAAGAGTAGCCATTCTGCTTGACAATTAAAAATTCAAGCTCTCTCCATCAAGTCCTGGGAGGAAACCAAGAAATAACACCAAGGTCCCAGGTTTTGTGAAAGGAAGGATCTGGGGTTTGATTCTTGACTTATAAATCACTAGAGGCCCAGTGCATGACATTCTTGCATGGGGGGGGGGCAGGGGGGAGGGGGTGTGAGTCCCTTAGCCTGGCCTGTGCCCTTTCGCAGTCCGGGACCCCTGAGGGGTCCTTAGCGCTGCTGCAGAGGTGGGAGAGGCTCACACCACTGCCGCTGTGCTTGCCAGCCATGAGCCCGGCTTCTGGCTGAATGCTGCTCCCCCTGTGGGAGCACACTGACCACCAGGGGGCAGCTCCTGCATTGAGCGTCTGCCCCCTGGTGGTCAGTGCATGTCATAGCGACTGGTCATTCCGCCGTTTGGGCAATTTGCATATTAGTCTTTTATTATATAGGATTACAAAATTTTTTGGAGTGGTGGTGGGAAGAAAAGGCTGTTTAAGAATCTCAGTCCATTAGACTTCTCATTTTATTGCTTCATTGCTGACTTAGGTAAAATGTGATCATGTACTAGTAAAGCCTGTTATTATTAAAAAGGTTCATGAATATAGTGTTGGAATAATTCTGTGGCCTTGAGGGAGCTGTTCCCAGGAGAAGGGTCTGACAGAGAAAGATAGCTCTGTACCTTGATGCCCTGGCAAAACTACAAACCCAGCACCTGATTGTTGGTGCCATTGGTTGGATATGGGGTCTATGAGGTCCACGCTCTGGACTGGGATGCAAAATACATCTACGGTGAAAGAAATGAGAACAGTGGTTGCCTATAGGGGCGGGAAGCTGACTAGAATGGGCATGAGGGAACTTTCTCAAAGTGACAGAGATGCTCTGATTTCACTGGGATGGTTGTCATATGGGCATATCCATGTGTCCAAGTGTATCAAACTCTACTTGTAAGATATGTGCATTTCACTGCATATAAAACTTACCTCATAAAACAAAAATCAAAGGTCATTTGAAGAAAGTCTTTGAGCTAATCAAAAGGCCTTCAAACAAATAGGCTGAACTATTTTTAAAATGAGCAGAAACGTAAAAGGAAATTCTTCATTTTTCTTCTACTTTAGGGGAAAATAGATGGTGTCAAATAAATGCACTAGGACAAGCTCCCAAACAGAGCATTTATAAAAAAAGTAATAGCTAGACCTTCATGTCTCAGAGTGAAGGAACCATTTCTAGGAGTATAAGCTATTTTGGAAACATTTTTTTTTTTCATGTTTCTGTTGGAGGAATAATGTTTTTGGAAATGTAAAAAGCTTTTAATGGAGCTAGAGCAGAAACTATGTTTGGTCATAGTATTATCTGGTTCTGAGCTAAAAATTCAGGGCTCTCTTGTCAACCACACTGCCAAGAACTGCAGGCTTAATCCTCGAGATTGCAGGAATTTGAATTTTGACTTTATGGCCTGCATCATTATGAGGATACAAAGATAATCTTTGAAAAAAAAAACACAATTTTGAGAATGGTAGAACATTACATGGAAAGCTAGCTTTTGGAGATGGTTATGCAGATAGATGTAATATTATTTTATTCTTTTTTAAGTATTTGGATTAATGCATGAGCTAATCTTGAATGACCTAATATGACCAGGCACAGCGTTAGGCACTCAAAGAATCCTCAAGTCATTCTCTGCACGCCCTGTTCTCAGGGAGCTTCTGAGCAGGATGGCGGGCGGTGACAAATGTAGGGCTGGGCAAAAGTAGGTTTACAGTTGTTTGTATGGACAATAATACAGCAATTAACAAATAATTAATAATGCAAGAATAAGCTGTTTCGCATACTCACAACGGTTCATGGACTTTTGCCCCACCCTGTATAATAATAAATAATTCAAGGAAGAATGTAATACATGCATGAGAAATTCCATGGGAGTTCGGAAGAGAGGAAATTCCGTGTGAATAAGAAAGGCATTATAGATGAGGTGGCATTTTGGCTAGAACTTCAAAAATGGTATGCTTTCCCCTGACAGCCAGCAAAGTGGGGGTCAGAGGCAGAGAGAATGTCACCAGCAAAGCACCGAGTGCTGGGAGTCTCAAGTTTTCATTTGGTTGAAAGACAAACTACACATGGAGCAGATACACTAGACAGGATACATTCATGGAAAGAAAGGGGGCCCCGACCCCGACTCCTGGGGAAGTATGATCTGGGTCAAGGGTGGAGCGGGTCAATGAAGATGGATCCTGAAGCAGAAAAAACCAAGGAAATGAAAGGCAGCAGGATCTAGGAAGGCGTTGGGGGAGGGGGGGCAGGGGGGCGGTGGGAGGGAAGAGGCAGAGGTCTCTAGGAGGCTCTTCCCCCTGGGAAGAGGACCATGAGAACCGGAAGGAGGGTGGTAGAAGAGGCAGAAAAAAGGACAGGTGGCAGAGCTAGAATGCTCAGGAACTGGGAAGCCCTCAAAGAAGACTGTGAGGCTTTAACCTGGGCGACTGCAGGGACACGGGTGCTGTTCACAGGCCGGGTTTGTCGAGAGGAACACCGTGTTTTGGGGGTGGGTGGGGAAGGATGAATCATATTTTGAACAAGCCGGCAATGCATAGGAGACCACTAGAAAAGTGGGTCTGGAGATACATTCAGCGGTGGAGCTAGAGAAGTAGACTTGACCTTTCTTCACCTGTGGGTACTGTTAGGTCGCGGCAGGAATGAGCATATCCGCATGACAGTGCAGAGAAGGAAGCCAGGAGAGAGCTGGGAGCCAGACCGAGAGGTTGATGCCAGAAGCACTAGAAGAAAACTGGTAAGGTGCAGGATTCCCCCTCGCCCCCACTGTCACCAAACCTGAGGGACAAATCTTACCAAGAAGAGGAAAGAGACTGATGGAGAGAAAATGTCAAGAAAACTGCCTTTATTGGATTAATTTTGTTAGTCTCAAAATAAAGTTCTGTAAAGAGAAAACAGGCTTTTTGTCCTTTCTATGTTTCAGGAGAATATTTGGTGTTTCTCCTTCTCTCCTTCCTTCTTTTTTTCTCTTTCCTTCCTTCTTTCCTTTGCTCTCTTCCCTTTCCTTCCCTCTCCTTCCTTCCTTGCACATTCTTGTTTATCTGGATTGACCTTGAGCATGGGCTGCCACTGTCACCTACAACGAGTAACTGCCTTTCTGTTCAATATTTGTCTGTAGTGCGGATTGAGGAGGGAGGTAGGTCTTCTGTGCTCTACCATCGCAATACCTTAGGTCTTCAAAGCAGGAAATTATATGTATATTTGCAATATGACATCACTAACATTTTTGTAACTTTTAAAATATAGCTTTTTGCTTGTTTCTTTGTACTGGTCTCAAGAGCCACTCATAAATCTCTCTGGAACTGCGTAGGGTCCCAGGGCCAGAGACTGGCCCTGCTGGCACTGTGATTAGTCATTTAATACCCAAGGCAATGACTAATGCCTGGCAACCAAATCTCCATTAGGAGTCATGTGTCCTGGGACCCCGGGCAAAGGCACACTGGGCACACCTTCTTGTTGGGTCTTCGTCCCAGGGTCAAGAGACAAGTTGAGGATCGGCTAGATCCATGTGGGCACCACCAGGGCAGGCGAGATTCCCCTCCCCATGATCAATGCCAGTGCAATCACAAAGCCTACAATCAGTGTGAGACAAAGGTGCCCACCTTTGTCTTATCTTCAGACCCCAGCTTTTAATATATCTTTTTCCTGTGTTTACAGAAAGCCGTCAACTGAGCTATTCGTGGAAAGGTTTGCGGGTTTGGTTAACGAGGTGGAGGAGTGTTACATTTCAGCTGGAAACACATCCCTCGATTGCCAAAACGTTTATTCCAAAGTCTGGTTTCCTGGTGCCATCGGAGGCATGGCAAGGGCGTGTCTGTTCAGAGACTCGGGGGCTGGGGCCAGCAAGGCACTTGATCCAAGTGTACCCCGAGGCCTTTATCGTTAAATTATATCCCTTAGGAAAAACCGCCCGTGTCACATTTTGTAAACTTGATATCCATACACTTTTGACGGGCATTCTATTTTAGCCGTAAGCCTATGATTTACAGCAAGCCTGTTTTCTCTCTTGCTGAGGATGGCAGTGGAAACCTGGGTCACTTTCCAGGCTCCGAGGATAGGGAGCAAAGGGGGCTGGAGTGTTGCTGCCCCCCAGGAATGCTGAGCCGGGCTGTGCCACCCCCTGCTCTCCGTGAGCAGACAGCAGGCTTCTCCCCAGTCCTCCCTGCCATTCATCCAGCCAGCTCTGTGCAGCAGCCCCGCTCCTGTGTCTGCCGGGAGGGGCTGCCAAGTGCCCTGCCTACTGGCTGCTTCCCGAATCCCTGCCATTCCACACACAAACACATCCACACACGCTCTGCCTCGCTCACACACGGAGCCACACGCACACGCGGGCACATTCCTCCCTCCACGCTCACTGTCCTCAGCTCTTGACTTCTGCGAGCCCATGGAACCTTTGTGGGAAGACGCTCTTGATCCAGCAGGGTAGGATTGTTTTGATTTCTCTCTTCGCAGCTTTAGCATTTTGAGAAAGCAACTTACCTTTCTGGCCGGCGGCTGTGTCCTAGCAGGGAGACGTGGGTTTGCTGTTTGCCGCGGGTTTTGTGTGTGCGTCTGCTTTTGCTCCCAGGACTTGGAGGATTCTTTGTGTGATGTCTATAGAATTTGGCAGGTTCGGGTTTGTAAAGAGCCCTCCCAAGCGCTTTTGCACGGGTTTAAAAGAGACATTTGAAAATTGAAAGTGTGATTTACGGAAACGAGATCATCTGCGAAGAAAAAATTGCTTTGGAAAGTAATGGTTGCTGGCCATAAAGAGAAATATCTGTGATTCACCTAATGTGGTTTTAACCCTTTCTTTGCTTACAATCTATAGTTATTGATGCCAAGTTCAATTTTGGCTTCATATTAAATCAGCTATTTCTGCATATTGTCTTCACATGGCCTGTCTGTTCTTATAAGAATTATGTAAAATGTGCACTTATTAGTATACATATATCCAAAAATATTACTATTAGTAACAGCAACCTTAACATTCATAAGATATGCCACGAATATTTTGTTAGGTACTATGTTGAGTGTTTGGGATGGCAATTAAAGCAAAGTATTAATAGTTGTATCAGTCTATTAGGCTAGGGCAAAAGTATAAACTACCCAAGTTTATAAAAGTATAAACTATCCAAGATTATGGGTGCACAATATTATATAGTGTGTGTGTGTGTGTGCTTAGCTTTTAATTCAGTTCAAAACTTTTCACTACTTTTTTTCCCCCTTCTGGGTATTTGATTCTGCATGTCCTAGCCTATGTGAGCTGAGAAGGTCCAATTGTAGGATTAAAGAACAGAAATGTATCCTTGTATTTTAAAATTTGTCAGTTAGACCAACAGTGTGACATAATTGCCAAAGATGTAGCGAATGACCTGAGGTTACCTTTCGTACAAAAAGGTCACATTTCACCTTCAGTTTTCTGAAGTTTTACTTGCATAACCTGTGGAAGGCACCAACACTCAAATGGGCCTATCCAGAGGGGTTTGTACATCTTCCTACACATGAGAATTCCTAATGGGAGCAAATACAAGACTGTGGTCCAACCCAAACTTACAAGTCCGGCTGGGAGAATCACAGAAAGTTGTGGCTGGAAGGGGCCACTTGGGGAGAATTTTTCATGAGGAAACTGAGGTTCCTCAGCATTCTCCTGATGGAGAGATACAGCTCTTTCCATAGGAACACCTTGAATCTCCATCCCACCCCCAACCCCCCACCCCCTCGCCCCAGATGCCGCCTATCTGTCCCTGCAGCTGCTGCTAAATATAGCTGTCTGTGGCTGGCTGCACACGCAGCCGCACACCCCATCCCATCTCCCTATCTCGGTTACAGAGTGGTCCTCCCCAGGGTCATTCTATGTACACACTCCATATTTCCAGCCAACGAGGAGAGCGAATCAAACAGTAAGAGAGACAAACAGAGATAGATTGGAGTCTGGCACCGGGCGCATAAGGCAGCGCATGAGAGAAAGCCGGTCCCTGGCTTAGCCTTCCCAGCTCATCTGAAACACCGTCTGCCCTGGGCCACCTTTAGGAGATCCCTCAGCGCCCCCGCCCCACCCGCTCTCCTCCCCGCAGTACAATCCAGCCCCCAGCCAGCAGCAACAAGTCAAGTTCAGGGAAGCTGCTCTTTGGGGTCGCTCCAAAACCAGTTGCGCCTGGAGTGATGTTTCAGCCAATGTCAGGGCAAGGTAACAGTCCTTGGCCGGCGTCCAGCCCCTTTGTAATGCATATGAGCC